>NC_052956.1:7903714-8112010 GCF_013358895.1 Oreochromis aureus
TCCTTAGCATTCCAACACACTATGTAGCCAGAAGACATCTAAAAAGGAAGATATTAATGTGCCCAATTGTAATGCTGACATTTAGGTAGTGCAGGGGGTGGGGGTGGGGTGGGAGGGGGTTGATACAGGAGAAGAGGCATGGAGGTTGTAAGAGGTGAAGTCAGGCATAGATTTTGTGACTTAATTTTGAATGATTAGTCATAAGAGCAGGGCATTCAAATGTCAACACTGTCAAGATGTGAGGGTCTGTTTTGCCTGTTTGATGGGCCTTTGTGTATATTGTGCATTTGGCCTTTTTGTCACTAACAACCGTGTACTTAAGGTTTCTTTATGACATTTCAAAGACAATCAGGAAACATCGGAAAGCAAATATGCATGTAAGTGTAGGTGTGTGCGCTTATTCTGCATAGGTGCACACTGTACACTGCTTGTTGACATAGCTGCCATCTCTGCTATTGCCTTGATTTTGTATTGTGGGGATGTTAATTAGTATGCCAAATCCCATGGCAGTGCTAGCAATAATGGCCACAGCCGGCTTACATACACACCTACACACACACACACACACCTACACACACTCAAGTGCAGTGAAAGAAGGTGGCTCTCTGCATCAAAGCCTTCATATAGCTTTTCACTGTAAATGTGAAGGAAAATCACATACATGTCTGTGTGGGTGAATAAGCAGTGATCACAGATTCATGCTACGTGTCTCCGTCAATGTCATGGATCATTTGCCGTGAAACACTGCTTTGGTGCAGTGCTGTTTGGACCAAGCAGTGTGTCATCTATATAATAATATGGATGAAGTGAGGTGAGCAGAATGGGCTCTGCCATCCCTCCATAAGCTTCTCTGTAGCTACACCCCCTCCCGACCTCGCACATTAAATCCAACCTAGCCTGTGTCTGACTTTTCCCGAAGGCGGGTCTTCTTCTCCTTCCTTTTTTTCCCCCCATTTCACATTTCAAAATGTCATGTCCTTTTCCGCCCTTGCAATTCATTGATTATTTTTTATTTATATTTGATAAGGTTGAAATTATGGGTTATTCGGCCAAACATATTCCCCAAGTATATAATTATTCCTGTCAATCATAAAACCATATTTTATTCTTTATATTCACTTTCTGCAGTATTCAATTATTTCCTCTTTGTCCTTTATTTTTCTTGGCCTGTCTTGATAGCAGAAAGTTATATCTAAACACACTCCTGATTCTTGTTTCCCGCAGTCTCTTTATCAGTCTTTGCTTTTGTTTTGTGAATAGAATTTCCATTTTTATGCACCAATTAAGCAGAAAATTGTAGAATACGTCTGTTTTTGGACTCCTTTCATGCATATGTGAACATGACAGGCACAATATTTGAAAAGGCCTTAAGACCTTGTGTGTTTTAAATGGTGTTACAAGTGCACATGGGTTTGTTTAGACAAGCATATATGTTTGCTCACGTCTAACTGCATCTCCCCTCCCGCCATATCATAAAACACCCCACCACAGCTGCTGTATATTTAAATATTAAGGCCACCGTTTGAAGTATGCAACACCCGAGTGCTAAGATAAGCCTTTGCTTGACATGAAAGACGTTGAAGGATGGCATACTATTTTGTTGGAACTACAGTCTTTGTTTGATATGACAGGAATACAAACAGAAACACAAGTGGGATTGTTTCTGGTTGACAGAACAATGGTGTTGTTGATTATTAACAGGCACAACAAGGAATTGTGTGGAAAAAATAATAAATAAAAAAATAATTTTATAAAAATGACAGCGCGTTGCCGAGGTGGGGAACATGTGAAGAGGAGAAGCTGGACAGGGAAGCTGGGAAAGATTTGTCTGATGAAAGCGAATGAGCCTGGACTGTGGGGAGAGGGTTTTACAAGAACAAAGAGCGAGCAGAGTCTCTTTCCAAGTAGATAAATAATAAATGTGATGGGGTTGAGAAAGCTATCTTATGGCCACAGCCTAATGCAACAGATCAGGGGTCATTGTCGTGATGGCAAAGCCCCAGCTATAATTCCACTTGTTTTGGCAGCTTTTATCTATCCCCCTTGGGCTTTTTTTTGTGAAAACTTTATTTACGCTCTGTTTTTAACTTGGAGCCAGGAGAGAAGAGCACAGCGCTTTGTCATCTTGGTGGGATCACTGATGACTTGGAAAGAAAAAAAAAAAAACCCTGAACATCAGAGAGGAGGCAGAGCAATAAAATAAACAAGAAAAGAAGGGATGTGCAGAGGGAGACAGACAAGAGGAAAAATAAGAGGAAAAGAGCCCGAGGACAGCTGAAGTTATAGGAGTGGGCAGCGCGGTGCCAGATGAGAAAGAGGGAGAGAGACAGTGAAAACTGAGATGAAGGGGAAGGGACTCTTGCGGTGTTATCTTTTTTGGCATGTTCTTTGCTGCTTCGTAGCGCCAGGTAAATGCTTTCCTTCAGCTGGTGCTTTGTGGTTAAGTCTTCAGCTCACATCCACTTTTGAATTTTTGTTTAAACTAAATTTTACACGTAAATAATTTAAGCGAATTCCCATCTTAAGTTACGCAATCTTCCTCACACCTCGAATATTCATCGAGCTATGTACGCATGCATGATTAAGGAGAATGAGCAGTTGTAACACTGGGTTTAATATGTTACCGTGCGCCGCTGTGTGTCGAGATGGTTTTAAGCGACAAGCTTGTTCTCTCCTTCTAACACCGATCTACTCTTGCTTTCTAGCCACTCCTCTTCTGTGTTTTGTCTTCTGAGCTCTCCCCCCTCCGGTCTCTTATCTTACTCTTCTTCCTCTCTTGAGGCGTGCGCCATTATGTACACCCAGGTGTCATGTTATGCAACGTGGGTCTACACTAGACTACAAGGAGAGCAAGAAAATGCAAAACGAATAGAGGGAGAGGTTAGAAAAGCTGTATTTGTTTGTCATTGCACTCAACTTGTCATGTCATGCATACACAAGGGTATTTGTGTGGGTTTTTGTTTGTTCTCCATAGGCCTGTGTGTCTTTATCTCTGCACTTATGTTTCCCCTGCATGTTTTATGCGTCTCACTTTCAAGTCGTAATAAACTCCCGAAACCCCTACAGGCCTCGAGGCTTTGCCCTTTTGGTGTTTGCTTCTCTTTGCGCTCTCTCTCTCCCTCTTTTTTTTTTTCTCCCCCTAAACCTGCCCCCTCTTATCAACTCCCCTCACTTCCTCTGCATCGCTCATTTTCTGCCTCGCTCTTCCCAGCCCGCTCTCTCCCCTCTTGTGAAGTGTGCGACCTCTGCAACTTTATTTTGCTCGTCGCCGGGGACATTAGCCAGAGCAGGTCAATGAATATTGATGAGCTCATTCAGAGCGCTCTCAGTAAAGGCCAGACAACGAGATCTCTGCATCCCATGGCTCCGCTGGCACTCCCAGTCCGATACACTGACATGCCCACATCCCGTGTTCTCTCCCTTCGCTTTTTTTTCTCCCCTGCCTCTCAGGTCAAGGACTGAGATAATTGCCAAGTCATAGAGAAGATTATCAGGTAGCTTTGTTGATGGGGGCAAAAGTTCACACAGTGTTTCACTAATAGCCCGCGCAAATTTAGGAAGAAATGGAGCATCTGTGACTTGAATTTGATTTTGAAGACGAGCAGACTCATGGGTCACATTAGCTGAACGAGGCTGTCAGGTGTAGTGTTGCCTGTGATGCAGATATTTTTAAAGAGTATTTCAAAAAAAGAGTTTACCTTGCACATTTTTGTTAGTAACCATTTTTGATTAATCTGTGCATGGCAATTGCAATCATATGCATGACCTTATCATATCGTTTTAAATCTTAAAATGTCATCATGAATTACAGTTTCAAATTAAGTCTAGAAATATGAAAAAGGTTAATTTTTTTGAAACAAAGGTCAAAAAGCAACATTCTCAAGTATTATCCAACAGCAAAGTACATTAACTGCACACTTAAGGGTGGAGATGAACTTAAAACCCAGCTACCCTGGAGAAGTTTTAAAACCATTTTATACTTCAGTTTTTAATGCTTTATTTAATTAGTGCAGTCTAACCTATGGGGATATTGAGCATGTAAATAATGGAACATTAATGTCATAGTTACAAAAACTTGTTACTTTATCAGCGGAAGTAAGGAAGAGGAGGCAAAGTATGTTTTTTTTTTTTAAAGAAACAATAAAATCTGGTTTGAGAATGTGTATATGTATAGCTTTTGAGACTGACTAGCCTTCCTGTCGCGTTCGTGTTCAATCTGACCGATTTACAACTTAAAATACTCATAAATACAGTGTTTTACATCTGATTGCCTCAAGGCCTTATGATATCCTCCACACTACGCACTTGAACATATAAAAGTGATGATCACGTCTTTCATTGAATTTTGAGGGTTTTAATCAACCTTGTTACATCTGTGGTGCCCCCCTGTGGGGTCGTTCAGTCAACAACCCACTAAACGACCCACTGAACTGAATTTGGTGGTGAAAAATGTTTGTTATGCTAATTTAAGAGCTGTTAAAACAGACCGGTCAATTTTGAGCAGGAACACTAAAGTACGGAGGTGAACAAAACTGGAGGGCGAGTGGAAAGACAAATTGTGTCTTGTAATTTATTGATGCTTTTATTTTATGTTGTAATTGTATTATTTTTATTCCTAAGTTCAGCACTTTGGTCAGTGGTTGCTGATTTTAAAGTGCTTTATGAATAAAGTTGGCTTGGGTTGGCTTCAGCAGAGAAGCTTTAAACGTCACTTAATTTGGAGCAACTGGTTATGACAGTCCTTACCGCAAAACTTGCGCAAAACAGTTACCTGAACCAGAAATTGGTTTGGGTGGTTGTCATTTACTTTAACATATTGACGCAATTAGATGCCCAGGTATTTATAAAAAATGCTATCCCCCTTCATGCTGCTCATTTGATAGAAAGGGGGAATTGAGAGTGCTCGTCGTCGTGATTGGCAGTGGTAATAAGATGTGATGAGTGTGGGAGAGAGCTGCCAAGACGGACAGTGATGGTAGCACTCATCATTAACCTGTCGACCACAGTGTCACACCGGCAGGTGATGATTTGTTAACCATATACTTCCAGCAGTCACTCAGTTGCAAGGAGGGTACTTGTGAGGAATGAAGGGATGGTGTCATGTGGTGCTGGTCTGCATGCGTGTGGTGTGATCTAATAACTGCAGCGTAAATGGAGTTTTTATTTAAAGTTGCACTGACAGTATGAATGAGCTCTGTCTTGAAATATCAGTGTCCTTATTACTTACATCTTTCGACCATGAGGATGATATTTGGGGTTTGTTTTTACAACTGGAGGGAGGACTACCAAACAGTTTTCATCTTCAATGCTACCACCAATGACCGTCACAGGGCTCCTCTCAGTTACCACGACTGGCATGACAGTTTGTATAGTGTGTAGGATTTTGTGTTATGTATTAGCAAAAATGGAATTTAGTTTTCTTAATTATAATACAGTTATTGATGATTATTGTGTTTCATTTCATTCATAGTTCAACTTAATGTAGGCATCAAGTTATCATCCAGTTAGCCAACCGTTTTGCATTGCTTTGATTGTACAGTATGAACAATTGTAGAAATATGGAAAAACAGACTGAAGGCATACAAAGATTCACATTTTACCTGATATCCTTGGGTCGTTTAGCTCAAGCAATACTGTGCCTCAGTTTTCAAGTATTTGTGGCATTAGTTATTTACCAGTTAACAGTGAATTTGAAGTTTCTATTATATATGCCTGTCTAAAATACTCTATATATTATTTTTTTATATTTAGTGACGTAATATTATATTTAAGTTAGTGATGTCAGCGCGGTGGGGCTGCACGGCGTCAACGCGTTAGTGCAGTTAGCTCTTAACGTGTTAGCGCCGTCCAGCCCCACACACGGGGCGAACCGCAGTAACTCGCTAACGGAGATTTGCCGTGTTAATGCAGTTACGGCGTTAATGTCATTTTAACGAGATTAACGCTGACAGCACTAATTTGAATTTATATATGGGCTGTGCATGATTGTGTTATATAGCACATATATACACAGTTGTCTATACTGTAGTCTATAGCTTGACTGACAGTGCTGTTCATTATAGATTCTAGCCATAGGGTGTTTTGTTAAGGCAGACAGAGGCAGAGCTGCGACTCTATGCCGTTTTTCTAAAATGAACCTCTGATGAAAGTTATTGATGTTGAGAGTTTAAATGGTAATTATTAAACTTTAAAGGAACTTTAAAAAAATACCACTCAGAGCTTGACCAGCAGCACTGATTGTTGAGTCTAGGAGTTATTTGTCAGACATCCCCCTTGCTGATTGTGAGTGATTGAGCTGTTTGTCTTCTACACTTACGGACAACTGAGATTTTATTTTTTTGAAGCCATGATTTGATTAATTAATTTTTAAAAAAACTAGTGCATGTTGAAAATGTAAGCATTAATCATCAATCACTGTCATCAGAGCTGTATCTGATGCGTCTGCGGTAGGTTCCTGTCTTGACTGTAATTCGTTTAGTCTGCAGGTAATATATATAAAAGCCTTTTACTGCATTAAGTAGTCGCTCTGTTTCATCGAATGTGAAAAGGAATGACTGCAGAAGTAGACGATAATTTAGTGGAGGTGGTCAACAGCTGTTGAATATTGCAGCCTTTTCATTTTCAGAGACCTGTCAAAAGGAAATATAGATATGAAGACTGCTTTCAGAACTTTGGTTGTCCCCTCAAACCTCCAGCAAGTAAGCAATTACTCCAAGGTTGCTCTGTTAAATCAATAATTAACCCTCAGCCTATGAACACTTGGGTTTTGTATGGTCTTAGATACTGAAAACATGTGCACCAGTGCTGGAAGTGGATTTTTGTTAAATGTTAAGCAGGCCCCTTATTTCCATATGTTTACTGACCATTTGATCATATTTCTTTTATGTGAAGCTACAAAAGGTATCTACAAACTGCAACATCGTTATGTCCACAATCAGTTTTGAACTAAAAGAAGAAAAAGTAGGGTCATAAATAAGTTTGTAGGGTCCTGGGAATTTGTTTTAACGGAGTAATGAGGCTTAACTTTCTATCATGAGGCAATTGCACAGCCTGATGGGCGGCAACTTGTCTCGGAGCAATCGTTGTCCAACTTGGACTTACTGCAACTGCTCCCAGACAGTCTGCAAATAATTTCTGCCTAATTTATAAAAAGACAGATTCCCAACCTGTTGCAATCAGTCTGGGTCACTCTGGATTGATGAGCACAACTAATCTGCTATGCTTCTGGCTATAAAAGCAAGATTGCTGAGCATCTTTTTGCAGGTAAGTTGTCTTACAGCAACTGCGTCACTGCTTGTGGAGGATTTCCTCAATTTCTGTGAGGTTCTGGGTGAACTCTTGCTGGACTTGCCGATTTATCTTTTGTGGCAAATAACTGCTGTATTATCACAAACAGACTGCATGTAATGGCCAACTTGACCCCATTCAATTGCAAACTTACAGCAGACTAACACCAGCGTATTGCCATTTTATTGTCACCTTATTGCCGTCTTGGTTCACCAAGTGCTGCTGTGAAGATGGGATCTGACTGGGAATGGTTGCAGACCTGCTTCCCCATCTTTGAAGAAACTATTTCAAAGGCTGCAAGATCAAAAGCTCATTGCACACAGTTGCAATAATTCTATTTATCTGGCACTCTACAACTACTGTTGTCCCTAGAGTGATTTTAGCATTAATTGAAGCTTGGCGGTCAGTGGACTTTCCACCAACAAAATCATCCCAAACATACACACGTGCTCATACACATATGCTCAAGTCAAATAAAGCCTGATTTGGATTTTTTTTTTCTTAAAATGTTGCTTTATGTCAGTCCCTGGATTTAAGTTTAAAAATTCCACCAGAATGCTGTCAGAAGTTGAGCAACTACCAAAAACATTTAATGGGGTTAAATCTATGAACAGTATAATGATGTTATTATTGAATACTGACTTTGTAGGTGGAAGAAGTGTAATTGTGGGCTTTCTGGAGAATGTTTTATTTATAACACTTTATATTTTTACTATAACAACAATATAAAATATCAACAATTTACAAATTAGTGCAAAAAAGTACATTTCTGTCTTCTTAACATAAACCAACAAAGGAACACCAAAAAAGAAGGTTCCTCTGCTCTGTAGCTTGTGCAACTTTTTGAAGATGTTTAGATTATGCACTAAAAAAAGTGTCTAGTAACTCTTAACCAGCTCACCTGAAAGCACAAAACTTTAATGCTAAGCTTGGTATGACATAGCATGGCCTGGTTGGGCGTCAGAAACATGGGCGAGTGGCATAGGCCCTAAGCCGGCATAGCCAGGTGGCCAATTTAATGAATGGACCATCAGTCTCTAGTCCAGTCACTAGCATTAGAACATGTAGGCAGTGAGGGAGAAAACATACTGTCAACCTCAGGTGCAAATAATGTATTGCCAATTATGACTCTGGGTCATAACAAGAAGAGAGGCAGTTCTTCAAGCCTTGGCACCCACTATACTCTAACATAGCTTCATAGCTTCATGCTCAAACAATAGCGGTATGTTTACAAACTGTAATAAATGTTATTCCATACCTGTCAGGCACTTAGTAATTACCTCAAACCTTCTCCTTGCCCTTAAACATCTATGTTGCACTGTACACTGCTTTTAAGGTGGATGTTGACTATCCTCAATAAAATGGGTAGAAGGCAGGTTTTTCAGTTAAAGGGAAAGGCAGTCCTTTGCATAACTTGTATGCTTTGAGTACCTATAGACCATTTCTTTTAGTGTTGTTTTGTATGCTGACATATGAAATACATTATCTGACATGTCAAAGCATAAAAAATTACTTTAACAGTAAATAAGACAAAAACTTTAACCCATAAAACCCTGCTCACGTTGGTGCTGTGGCCTGCAATAATAGTGACAATAATGGTATTTTTGTTTGTGTATTTTCATGCTTGAAAAATGAAAGATTTTTACAATTTGTTCAAGTTGATTTAAATATAAGCCTTTTAATAGGGGAATATTACTTTAGTTTTATGTGTACTGAACCAAGTCCTCTTAGTCACTTAACCAACAACAAGCTATTATAGATTTGTTCAGTTCATTTAAAAGGATGGCATAAATTGTAAAATGATAAAATGTACCAAAGACGGCGTATGGGGCTCATTTCATTGGAATATTATGTTTACCCCTGAAGAATTATTGTTTAGCATTTAGGGTATTCATTCTAAAATTATCTACAGTATTACCTTCAAGTGTGTTGAAAGCCGTGCATATTTAACAGACCACAGCTGAACACTTTGATGCTGGAATATTTATTTAGTGGGATCTTATAGCTTAAGGAAAGACTGTGACATATGGTGAAAACTGTTTCACATGAGTTTATTGAGCTTTGTTTCTTTGGCATTGAATGTTTTTGATTGTGTGTGCACACCTGCGTGCATGTTTGCATGGTCCTGATTGTGTTTTTGTGTGTCTCCCCATTAATGGAGTGAAAGCAGTCTCATGCAAGTGACTCTCAGGAGGAATAAATGACTCCACTTTCATCTGTCTACCCTCTCAAGCACGCTCGCATACACATATAGTTTCTCTTTCTAAAGCAGTAAACGTCATCTGGACTCGTCTGCTGCGGTCTTTTATACTTCATCTCCATTTCTATCCTCTGAGAGCTGTATGTGTTTTTGCCCATGTGGTTTCTGACAATCTTTTTTTTTTTTTTTTGCTTTGCTATTGATGTGGTCCTATCTCTTTCTCACACACTGGCACTCTTCCTGTCTTTTTTTCCCTCCTATTTTATTATCATATGCTGATAGCAGAGTTAGAATGCATTGCAGTTTTTCAATTTGCAAAGCAAGAACCTTTTGGACTACACAACACTGTTTTTGGCAAACTACAACCAACTCTGTGATTACTGTTAGTCTTTTTCAAAAAGGTGAAAGCAGTTTTTTTCAGCTTTAGGAAGATTTACAAGGTATGACATTTCAGTCAATCTTCTAACGCATGTAATGCTGTGTAAGCTTTTAGACGAGACCAAGAGGAGACTGCTGTAGGTTTGAAAGGAAAATGTTTTTCCCATCTCCCTTAAAACAGGAATTTTACCACTCAGCAGTGCAGCTTGTTGATATGTAAGGCTCTCCTTGGCTGTTGTGTTTTCATTTCATAATGTTTCAGATATTCTTCTTGTAAAACAATGCAGACTTTTAATCTTTCAGTTATACTGATCAGTCATGTGAACAACCAAATAAACCCTAACTGCTTCCAAAAAAGGAACGTCTCATATTATACAGCCCTTACTTATCATTTTAAATTTTAAAGTTTATGACAGTACAATTAGAAAAAAAGTGTGGCTTGTTTATAAATGTTAAAAATGTCCTTTGGACAGATGAAAAGAAAATGCCACGTTTGGGGAAAACCAAGCACAGCACAAACGCCTCATACCAACTGCTGAGCTCGGAGGCTCATGATTTGTTTGGGGTTTTTTTGTTTTTTCGGCAGCTGCACGTGAGGACCTTACAGTCATTGACTTGCCCGTGGCAGAGTATTCTAGAGTAAAGTGTGAGGTTTTCTGTCCCACAGTTAAAGATTGGCCCAAACTGGGTCATGCAACAGGATAATGATCCCAAGCAGAGCAGTAAATCTAAAACCGAATGGCTGAGCTGAAGAAGAAAAAAATCAGTGTGTCACAATGAAATGCTGTGGCGTAACCTTGCCCACAAACCCAGATGAACTGAAAAGAAGAGTAGGCCTAGTATCCTCCACAATGATGTGGCAGAGTGAAGAAGTCATACAGAAGACGATCACTTCGTTATTGCTGCTAAAGGTGGTTCTATGAGCTATTTAATCATAGGGTGGTTCTACAAGACACAATTTGAAGACTTGCAAAAAGAATTCCAGATTTTTGATTTATCCATCATTGTTTACTGTTATGCAACATTAAATACACTCAGGCAGAAGTTCAGAGGGCAGCAGAATTTGTAGCTATATTTTATATAGGTTTTTCCCTTTGCATGTTAGTGATTTAACATATTTGTATTTTCGCTGACAGTGTTTTTGTCTGGATTTCCAGAGCCAAGTCCCGATTTCCAATACAGATAGTGTGTGTTATTAATAGAGAATGTGTTATCCTGGAGACCTGAATATCACTGCCATTCACGCAGTTTTCAGATGTTGGTGAATGCCTCATTTCTATCACTCTGTCCCAACTCTTTTGAAATGTGCTGGCTTCAAATTCATAATTATTTTAAAAAGAGCTTCACTGTTTCTGTTTTCAGTTTTTTGTACAAAGTTTTTCTAAATCAATGATTTGTCTCGAAACTTCATAGCAAACATTAGTAGATGGAGATGGCCATTTTGCAGTGTCCCATTGCAATTGCATATCAAGAAACACACAAGCAGTTGCAGTTCTTCATCCTGCTGAAAAGGCTGACAGAGGGTAATAAAGCAGCTACTGGTAACTACTCATTGTCATGTTTCATTTACTTCCACCTCCCCCTCTCTGCTTTCTTCATTTCCATGCTTTCTTCTTGCTCTCTATGTTCATGTATATCTTTTTGTTAGCACCGTGGCTACCTCCAGGCACAGTGGGCGAGCATTTAGCATGCTGTTGTCATAATTTAACAGCAGCGTTGGCTGTGCCAGCAGAAAAGAATTGTTTTTTTATACTTAAAATTACACGCAGTTTGTACTTTCACCCTGTGCAACCATTTCTCTCTGTCGGTATTATGGCATATCATATTGTTTGCTGATCTCTCAGTGGGAGCGGCTGCAACTGGTTTACAAGAACTGTGGTGTTAATTTCTGTTTTTTTCCACACTTACTCAATTTGGTTTCAAGGGAAATGTGTGGTAGAATTTTTTTCTTCACCTTATCTGTAATACATAGTATTTCCATGTGATTATTTAAAAGAAATAAAAAAAGAGCCATCCATGCTATTTATAACATACATTTTACTGCCTAAAGTGTCTTTTGCTGCCTCTTCTTTAAAGCTCTACATTACTAAACAACTAAAGCTTTTTCAGGCACTGCTGTTTAAAGCTGCTGTTTTCGGTTGATTTGTTTTATTTTCACACAATAGAGAAATATTGCACAGTGGATATGGTATGGTATTTTTTCCTAATGACCTATAGCAGTTTATGTTTTGCTTGGCTTTAAAAATAAACCATTGTTTCTGCAGCACTGAGATAGTTCTGTGAACATAGTAATGATTCCCACTTATGTGACAGCCGATAAACACAACATTAAGGCCATTCCCCGTGCTTTTCCTTTATCACGCTTACTAAAGCCACATACACAGTAGCGAGGATGGAAAAATCAATGCCTGACCTGCTGTTGCTGTGCTATGATTGGTTCTGTCTTGAGGGGAAAAAAAGAAAAAAATGTTGTTATCCATACAGGAGATCAGTGCTTGATTTTAAAAAGACTATTAAAATTAAAAAGACTTTTTAGAAAGTAGGAATGTGGTGTGTGGGTATTTGCAGCCTTTGTATGCACAGAGGAGATTTACAGACTGCACCACTGGGAATGACACAGATCCACACACCACCTCACGTCTGCAAAACACACAATTTCTGTTAGTTTCACATGGAAACTAGTTTGATCAAAATCTTTGACGAAATAAAAAAAATTCTCCACACTGATTTGTAATTGCGGTCTGAGTTTGGCTGTGGGCTGTGATTTGATATGTGACTTATAAATATGAAAACGTCCGACATATTTTCTGAACAACTTAAGATGAGAGGGGTGCACAACAACGCAAGATTATTGTATTAACAAGTATGTTAAGCTTAAAGATAGTATCACAAAGTTTACCCTTTTTATCTTCCTACGATAACTTATGATGAGTAAACCTGGTCTAAAGCAGGTTATGTTCAGAATTTCAGTTTAAAATTGCATTTAAAAAAAATAAAAAACACATTTTCAATGACTCGTTTCATTTTTCATTCTCTACTGCAGGAATATGTTTTATTCTTGCAACATGGTGAGCCGCAGCTTAAAGAGGCATACTGTAAAGTTGGTCCACAGCAGAATTTAGGTTTATTTGATGCAGAAATTACATTTATTTGTTTTCATATTCATCCTATATATCAGATTTAATGCCAGATCTATTTTATACAGATGAAATTAATCCTAATAGACCAGAGATTACAAAACTTTGCAATGTCTTCACCTTTTTTATTTTTTTGTATGACAGTGACTGAAGTAGGTTGCAGTTGATTGGTCAGCTTTTTGCCAAAAAATAGAGCTGACAGGTCAAATGCCCCGTTTACCTGAAGTAGATAGCTTGGGTTGACAAAGACAGCTGATAACCAGTGTCATGATACATTTTATCTCTGACTGGGATTTTAGGTTTAGCCAACCCAGCTAACACAAAGAAAGCTTGGCTATTTTAAACTTGTTTAGTAGTACACATCTCATAAAAGCCTGCAAATGAGTCAGAGTCAGATTTAGGGTGAGTAGCGTGGGGGCTACAGAGATTTAGGAAACTAATTCTGAAGAAAATCTGGAAGAATTGGCAAAATGTGCTATTTTGAAAGCAAAAGAAAAGAGTGATGAAAGAATTTTCACTGCAGGCAAGCTGGTTTTAAATAATTGTCAAAAAACATAAACTTGATTATTACAGAGCTACCTGTGGGTAATTAAAATGCTTTATTTTGAGCACACCTGATGAATTACTGTTTCCAGGCATTACAGTATTTTGGTGCAACACTTTTGGCGAAGAAGAATAAATAAAATTTGGAACAAGGACAAGGATCCTCGCGGCTTCGCTGCTTGGTAATAAGGGGAAGAATAATCAGAACAAAGACAGTAAGGCTCCAGCAGCTTTGCTCCTTGTAGGGTCTTAATTATCACATGCTATGTTGCCTTGCTGTCTGAAAGCATCAATATTAGGATGGGCAAAGGGTGGGAAGACGTGGAATGCAGATTGAAAGTATCTGACAGTGCTAAACATTTTTTAAATAGTAAAGAGACTTTGATGTACATCATATTTACATTGGTTTATTTCCCTCGCTAATATATTTCATGGCATCTGCCATGTTTCACTCCCCCTCCCTCTTCCGTTTGCCCTCCTGCACTCTGTTCATTGTACAACACCACAGAGGAAATGTTGGTTTTAATCACTAGGCATAATTAATTGACATCCTTCCTTGTTAAGAAAATAAAAGCCTCAGAGCCACAAAGTAATTGACAGAGTTAATTTGGGGGACAACTGTAGGTGAGTTTTGATGTGTGTGTGAGTGGGTAAGTGAGACGATGCGATGTGATAGCTTTTTGTATGTGAAAGAGTTTCTATTTGGATGCATCTGGGTGCTTTGGCCATTTATCATTTTTCCATTCCAGGGGGAACATATAATCAGAATATTATTGGGGAATCCCAAGGTCTCACATACCCTTGAATTTTCATAGATAATGAATAAATGTGTCCGTAAAACTTTAAAAAGGCATCAATAGTTAGAAAGTGTTCAGTATTCATAATGCATTAAAGCAGTAATAATGATGAACAAGCTCTGGGTTGCAGTTTACATTCAGTGATGGATTTGAGAGCTTTAGATTGCAGTGAGAGCTTTTTACAGGTAGTTAAGATTCCATTTCTGTTTCCCAAGTGACCTCCATTTCCAGAAGGTCCAGAGCTTAAGCTTTACTCATTTATTGCTCCATCCTCCATCGCAAGGCAATTGACTACAACACTGGGCATGTATCTGTTATGCTGCCAGTGGTTTAGTGCATGATTAGACATTTATAACATGTCTCAGAAGAACTTTAGTCGATTGCCACGACTTTTGCTGCTGACTTTGGGTAAATCCTTAAGAAAAGCTGTTTATAACAGCATTGTGCATTGCAGTAAAAATATGTTTCTGTATATTTTTGAGGGTGATTTTTCCATTATAGCATATTTTCGAATGATTCGGGGTTCATTTTTTTTCCCTTGGCTGTATATGAGTGCTTTAGAGCTAGATGTCGGCCAATAAACGAGTGGGATCTGTGCCGTATGCATGGATTTAAAACCATTATACAAGTAAAGTATCGCTAGGAATTGAATACAAATCCAGTCGTATAAATGTGAGCGCTCCACCAAGGCTGACACCGTTCCCTGAGTCTGGCTGCTAGTGATGCATGTGTGTGCGTACATGTGTTTGTGTGTGTGACACAGCCTGTCTTGCAGCAGCCTTGCTTTGGCAGGTCATAGTTTTCCCCTCAGAAATCAGCCGCTCTCTGAACTGTTAAATCACACTAGAAGCCAACCTTTGAGAAGAAAATTAATTACTTTCCCTCCACTCCCTCCTCCTCCCTCTCCTCCTCCTCTCATTTCTTCCATATTATCCCTCCCTGATTCCTTTTCATTCTCTTTTCTCACATTCTTTCCCCTCAGTCGTTGTTTGTTTTTTCGAATAAAGTTGGCCACAGGTGACTTTTTTTTTGTAAAATAACAATGAAATGTGCCGTTACTCTTAAAGCCTTATTCTTTCCGTTCGCTGCCTTTGAAGCTTTGAAGTGTTTGATGGAGCTCTAGATTGACTGCGTGTGACTGTGCAGTTCATTCGCATCTTGCTTTGGCAGGAATATCGTGCCCACAATCTTTAGTGAAATCATTATGTTGTCAAGTTTGTTGAGAGCTTTCTTAATTTGAAATCAATGAAAGGTGCTCTATCCATTTTTGCGTATGGTGTGTAGTGGAAATAGCCCACGTACCTGATGACTAAGATGAGGGTCTCAGTGGATGATGCTGGCATTTGCTGTTATGTTTATCATCAATGATGCACATAAGGCAGAATTTTAACAGAAACAGGCAACAGGCATGCTCGATGTTCAGTGTCCTGGGTAAAGCTCGCAATCAATGTTCTCGTAGTTACCATTTTCTTTTCATTCCAAATTGATTTGCCTTCCTCACAACCCGGTTTCTCTTTTTACCTTTTTCTCAGATCCAGATAGAGGATGTGGAGAATGAAGAAAAACGATACAACCTTTTCCAGGAGCTGTTGGAAGCGGCGCAGAAGTGGGAAGACTTTCAGTTGCTCATTCTTCTCCTGCAAGCATGGCCGCCTATGATGAAAGAGGAAGTGTAAGACAAACGTCCATCTTATGTCGTGAATGATTTAACAGTGATGATTTAACAGGACCGTGCTGTCATGGCTTCTATAAAGACTGATTATCAGTTTAAAAAAAAAAGTTAAGTATTGTAAGTGTTTAAAAACAACCGTGGAGTAGTGAAGACTTATGTGCTGAACCTTATCTTTGACAGAGCCAGGCTAGCTGCGCATCCTTCCAGTAAACTATGTGAGCTCTGCTGTTGGCTCTTGTCTAAAGTTCAGTGGACTGAATATGAGACAGAGCAGAATTAACTGTCAGCAAGAAAAGAAAAATGCATCAAATTGTTTCTTTGAGCACATCTATTATGGTTATTGCATACTTTTTAAATGTTTTTTCAATCATGTTTATAGTTTTTTATGGCTGTGTCCCTCTTTTGCAAAAATCTTACATCTAATTTCTTTATATTTTTCTTCCAAGCTGCCAGACTTTCTTATAAATTTTAATGTGGTCTTGAGCAGTATTTCTCTGGATGTTGGCTCCTTTATCCACACATTTTCAGTCCAGTCCATGTACCTTACAATTCAAAAGAATGTTTAAAAAAAATAAATAAAATTATATATATATGTGTATATATATATATAATATATATATATACAGGGGTGCACATAAGTGGTTCGCAGATGCGCATTCGCTGTCGAAATAAAAGACGCGCACCAGATAAGAAGTTGCAACGCGCGTTCGCGTACATACAAAAGGGACTGTTTTTGTCCGCTACAGTGGGATTTTCACGGCATATTCTGCACCACATCTCTGTGCGTTCATCATTTGTTTGAAGCCAGCTCACCTCCTGCAACCACTTTTCCGAGAATACGCGCTTCTTTTGCGGTTCGGACTCCTTCTGACATTTCTTTGGAGGTGGAGGAACACCAAAGTAATTGCTTAAAGGAGCTTGCTTCTTCGACGTCTTTAAGAGTTCTAAACAAATATCTGTCCTCCTCTAGAAAATCTTATGTACGCAAACGCGCGTTGCAACTTCCTATCTGGTGCGCGTCTTTTATTTTGACAGCGAATGCGCACCTGCGGACCACTTATGCGCACCCCTGTATATATATTTGTTAAGCCATTTAACCTGCTGATCGTTCAAGGGATGAACAGACAATCCAAAATTATCAACTGAAATTGTCTGTTATGTGTGCACATAACTGCACCTAGTTCTCAATTTTCTAGTAGAATATAAAGAAGCAAGAAGTGAGTGGGTCAAGACTTTTGCACAGTACTGTGTGAAAGTTTCTTTCCCCCTTTTTTTGTAATTATATCTGAAATGTCACTATGTGCTCAGAAATACCAAAGAGGCAATTTCTAGGAAAATATTTTACAAGTACTGAAAACCTAGGACACTACACCAACATAAATATCCAATAATGTAGTGCATTAGTGTAGCATATAATGGTGCTGGGTGGAGTAACTCTTCATTTTAAGTGTTTAAATATATGGTGCTTCATGGCAATACATACGTCTTTTTCAATTTGTTCATCATTAACATCTTAAATAAGGTCGAGTTACCATGGTAACATGTCTCCAGAAGGCAATATGACTCTTAGGAAGGCACGTGAATGGACTAAGTAGTGGAGTTACAATGTGTTGACAATAGTATTCATATTCCATACATGGTGCGTGGTATGGGATTTCTCACAATGCCATGTTGTTAGCCTTATTATTCACACGTTCATATGTACTGGATTAAAACTCAAACATGTAAATATTAAATTGTCTGTGGTTTGGAGGTAGTAATTAAAATATCCCGTTGATGCTGATTGTGTGGAGAATACCATTAGTGTAGCGGCTGATATGGTGTCAATTAATTTTCTCTCATTTTTGTCGCCTCTCTGCTGGTGCCCTCTCAGCATCTTCAGTGAATTTAAAGTTAAAAATATAAGTGCTGTTTCACTGCTTTGGGTCAAAGCAGCCACTTAAAATGAGTGATTCTGTGTGTTTTGTTGCTTCACAAACACCCATAGACACTTTTTAAAATGTAGTTTCTTTATTAGATTTGTTGCTTTGGGAAATGGGAACGCATGAGGACACAGACATTTTAATGGGCAACTTCTATGGACTGCCTTTGCATTTTACTAAGAGCTGGAATTGAAAATGGTGTCTTTTATCTCCTAGATGCTGTGTACATAGACTTTTAGACTCGGAAATCACAGAGCCTCGGGCTCTGGGCTTCTTGCACCAGCTGATGTCTTATGAGCCACAGTAAGGGTTGGCTATATTATCGATAAACCCTAATGATGTGATTGCTCTTCCCCTGCTCCATTGTTCTCAATTAAAAGCAAGCCGTTCTCTGAGGACCACAGAGACAAACTGGTTAATGCTCCTTGGATTTTATCCTTCCAGCTCAATCAAAGCAAGGTTCTTTTGCATTAGTTGTAATACACTCGTGATGACTTGAAGCTTTATTTATAAAGGTGTGTTTATTTTATAAGTGTGTGCAGGGTCAGTCCAACTGTGCCTTTACAGTTAACTTAAAGTGCAAAAAATTAAGACAGGAAGCTCAGAGAAAAACTTTCAGGATCAGACATTCAATGTTGGGATCTACTGTATGCCAGTTAGGGGCTTCGATATTTCAGGGAAATTTTTGACCATGATATTTATGATATTATAGAAAAAAATGTAGTGAACAAGTATTGGTGATTGCAGCTCTCAGACAGGAGCATTTTTTGTGCAAACAAAACAAAGAGCATTCTCCATCCTCCTCCTCCAGTGAGTTACAGTCACTGATGGCAGACTACGTAATTCATAGTGTAAATCTATTGACTCAAGGTGCCAGTAAGAGCAGCAGCAGCATTATAGTATCACATTAATGAAACAGCATTATATACAGTGACAAATGTAAGGGCATAAGTAGCATGCTTAATATTTTTGTTTAAAAGAAACAATATGTAAAGTAACCAGGATGCTTTATCTTGGATAGAGCTTTTTTACAGGTTGTTTATGTCATGGTCCTGGGTCAGATGACCCAGTGTTTTGTAGCTGTTTCATTTGTGTTTCTTGATTATTTGTTATTTAGGGTTGTCGCTGTTAATATTTTTGGTTCTGTTCTAGTAATTCTTGTTCTCAGGTTTTGTATTTTGAGCTCCTTCTGTTTTGTGTGACTGTGCCTGCCCTGGTCCCACGTCTCCGTGTTTCCTCCCTGTTGCCAAGTCTGATGTCTTAGTGTTAAGCTTGTGCCTGTTCTTACCTGTTGCATTTCCTGTTTTACTTTGAAGGATCATGTCTTATGTGAATGTGTCTGGCTTTGCTTCCGTGGTCTCGTTAGCCCTGATTTCTCCCAGCTGTGTTTCCCTCCTGTCTCCTATTCCCTGATTACTCCACTGTGTGTATAAGCCCTGTGTTTTCTCCTGCTTGCTGCTCCTTCGTCTGCGTTGTCTCCCCCGAGTAACCTCCGTGAGTTTCCCCTTCCGTGGATTCAGGTTTCAGTTCAGTTTCATTAGTTTTCCCAGTTTAGAGTTTCCTTAGTTTCTGCATGTGCCATCTCCGCTCCTGTTGTGTTCTCCACTCAGCTCGCTCTCATCACAACCCATCGGCCTGCATTTGGGTCCTTACCTCACCTCCACACGGCTTGCCTCGTCAGCCGTGACAGTTTATAGCCCTCATTTTCTCCATGTAAACACATCAGTCATTTCCATTCAGCATTTGCTCCTCCTATCATATAAAATGCAACTAACACGTGCTCCAGCGATGCTCAGCTTGGTCCATTTTTGACTTCTGGGCTGCTGGTATTACTGCTTTATGTGCCTTCATAACCTGGTTGTACCCAACAGTTTGTTTTTGCCTCAACTGGTAAAAAATACTTGATGTTTTTAGCTGTAAAGCGACCAGTTTTCTTGCATATTGTACAAGTGTTGCCTAAATATTCTACTTTAGAGGTTGTTGAAGTAGCTCCCTTTTTACTAAATCATCATTGGAGGCTGACACGGCTCTCGCTCTTAAACATGCTTGTCTTGTTGTTGTGCTCGCATGGCGAAGCTATATCATCAATATTTTAATATGAAACAATTTAATTACACAAAAATTTATACCGGTATCACGCACGCTACGATATGGTACAGCTCTAATGCCGGTCAGTCTTCAGTTTAAGCTTGGAAAGTGTCATAACCCCAGTTATGACAAATGTTTCAGCGAAATAAGAGTAAAAGCTTTCATTTCCACCACAGCTGGAGGACTGTGGAAATTAGGCACGTAAGCCCATTGTTGTTCAAGATTGAATGGATCCAATGAATTAGTTCAGATGTTTGATGATTATCTGTTTATGCTCAGTCGCGTTAAAAACAAGTAGCAGGTTAACAGCGTGTTAACACGTGCGTTCCTTTTTAAATGTCTCTTTTTGTAAAGAAGGCAGTAAGCATTATCCACCTCTCATTCTCGTAGTGCGCCTGTTGACTTCTGTTTTATATAAATACTGTACAGTGTTTGATCAGCGGCTGTCTTCCAGTACAGCAAACTTTGACTCCACGGTTTCATCTGCTGAAAAGCAGGTAAAGCTTCTGAGTCTCTGGGAAAGCTCTGACTGTGGACATAGGCAATTACTGTAGATACAAACTAGTGAAGAATAGATTTTTATTTTATTTTTTATCCGGACTCTTTTGTCTGTCAGTCATCTTCAAGCTCATGATGTCCATAAAGTACAAAAGCGGATAAAGTTGGTTGTGAATGGGGAAACAAATAAGTGGGAGATGAAAACAGTTTCCAACAGAAGAACATATTTTTTTTTAGGCTTTTGTTAGTTTACTTGACAAAATGAAAAACATTATTCAACAGTCCATTTGTAATGGACACCAGGGATGTCATTAGATGTGTTAGACTGATGTAAAAAGCCAACACACACACACATACATATTCAAAAGAGAAGCACTGGAAGAGATCGGATTAGGGTTTGTTCAACTCTGCTGCTTCAAGGTCACCCTGATTTCCAATGAAACTCCACTGCTTTTGTGAGCCTGATAGCTACAGTCGGACCGCTGGGACAGTCAGCTATAATCATTTGTTTTAACCGCAGACTGTTTTATCTATTGTCTTGTTGCATCTGTCTTGTACATTCAAATGTGAGCATAAAATCAGCCTGTACATGTCTTTTTGGTTTTTTCTCGTTTGTTTTGGCATCCATACTTTGTTAATTTGCTACAACATGAATAAACAGCAACTGCGCTGTAATGTACTTACTCCAAGCCCGAAATTCTACTCAGAGCCACATCTGCTCTGCATATTTTTTTCTTTCTTTTTGGTGCAGTGATGACTACACGTGGAGCTCATAATTTGGAACACAAAACTCAGAATAGCTTAACCTTCAAACGCCTCATTTTAGATGCTGACTGCATGAGGACTTTATCTCTGTGCAGAACACATGGTTAACCTTAACTACTTGTCTGACTCAGCACTTAATCCTGGTCGGGATGGAAGTGTGCCATTGTGTGTGTGTGCGTGTCAGTCTGAGGATTTGGTTCAGTGAGACCATAAGAGGCTGTTTTGGGAGCCATACTGAGTGTTGCATCTAAAAAGCTTTTCCCTTAGTCTGTCCGCATAAACTGAGTCATGATTCAAAGCACGAATGGAGGCTGGCTGTGACTCACACTGCACCCTTTGACAGATTTGGCGAGCACGCAGACGCTCAAATAGTCGCATGCAGCAGTACCTTCCTGTCCCCTGGAAAAGCACAGGAAGCAGTAGGGTGCCAGCAGCACAAGCGGATTCTGTTTGTTCCCATGGCCGTATCATCCAAAGGTGAAGCAGCTTGTCTGGACAAGACACCCCGGAAGTGAGATGGAGAGCTGCCTCTTCAGCTAACAGACAGACACAGGAGCCCTGCTGTTCTCCCTGCTGTCTCTTTATCGCGCTCTGTCTCTTTATTTTGACGGGCCTTTCCGTCGTTCGCTGACACTCGGTTGTTTTGCAGAGATGCTCACACACTTACAAGCCTACTTAAGAAAATGCTTAACCTCCTAATCCGACTCTAGAGTTTCTGCTTCCCATCATATGACCAAAGATTGGTCCGAATGCAAAACATTATCATTTGATACAAAGCACACATTCATATCAGATTCCTCATGATCTCCTCTTCCTTTGCTCTCCCCTCAATATTTCATGCACTGCTTGTCATTTTAATCACATACACAACTTCCAGCAGCACTGACGTGTCAACATGTATTTTCGAAGCACTCGAAGTGCCTCTACTTTTCTAACCAGTTCAGAATTTATTTTTTTTTCTCCATACATTGTATTAATATTTACAACCTCACCAGGACTCAGAAATGTGCTTTGATTCCCCTCGTGTAGCCTGATGCAGATATAATGAGGCTTTGGTTTTGCATTAGACTACAACCTCCGCAGCCACTAAAATTAATAACTGTTGGCAGTTACAGAGGCACTAATCTGACTCTGTGCCATGCTAAGGGTAATAGTAATAAAATTAATTACTTCAACAGGGTCAATGCATCAGTCGTGGCATATTTAAACCGATAATGAGTTGTTCCATGGTTTTTGATTTTTGTCTTCCATCCCCCCGTGACCGATACGTATTGATAAAGATCCATGAAGGTTACACTGGCGTTTGCCGGCTTTGGCTGGGGGCGCGCATTTGCTCTAGAGGCGCTAGCAAAGGTCTTAAGAGCTAATGAAAGATTGTGTAAATAGAGTGATGCCTGTCACTGGCATTAACTCAGAGGTGAGGGAAAATATAGCGTGCAGGTGTTTTAATTGCGTGAGAACATGTACTTACATGTCAGTGTTGGAATGAATTTGTTTATCTTTAGACTTCTTGATCACCCTCTCTGCTTACTTGACAGCCTGAGATTTGAATGGAAGTTGATGCTGTTGTTTTTGTTTGCATTTTTTTTTTCTTTTTGCACATTTTTGTACACTTTGATGTATACGCAGTGATCATCTGCCAGTTGCTGTCTCACAGTATTACCATTTGGTCACATGGGGGTACGTACATAGGAATGGATGAACAGCATTAGAGTAATTTTACATGTTGCACTTTTGTTCTTTTCCTACTTTTCTTGACATGAAGACACTATCAAAGGCAGCTGTTTTCCCTGTGTACTGTTTACCAGTGCATTTCCTCTTTATGTCAATCAGAGAGGACAAAGAAGCTCAACACAACTCTACACACACAGACACACATTTGTAAGTCTTTGTTTCTCTCTTGTCTGCAGGGCACAGTCAGAGCATAACCCCTGGGTGGTGCTAACCTCAGCCTTACTGACCCGCTGCAAGGGATCAGAGGTCAAAACAGACCTGGGTCAGCAGGTTGTCACCATGGTGAGATCCCTCTATAACAGCAAACACAAGCTCCCTGTGCAGGTAATCAGATAATACTCTGTATTTTTGTTTGTGAATGTCTAGCCTTTTCTTTGTTGCAGTAATCTTGAAAGTGTGTAAAAGCAGTAAATCTTTATTTATTTCAGCAAAATTAAATGGATATGGAAATACATTCACCAAAGTACTGCATAAGAGTTCTCTTTTACTCACCTGTACCTCTGCATAAAATGAAAATAACAGCAGAAGAAAATTCAGTTTTTATTTAATGCCAGCAACACCTTTCGCTCCAGTTAAAACAAGGGCATGTTTACCACTGCGTTGCATCATCTTTTCTTTTAATAACACATAAAAAGCATTTGGAAACTGAGGATACTATTGTAGTGTTGAAAGTGAACTTTTTTCCTCCCATTCTTGCTTGCTGTGGGAGTTCTCTTCTTAACAGATCAGGCTTCTTTTGTCATATTATTTTTATTCAGCTTCAAAGTGTGACAAATATCGTCAGTGCTTGAAAGACCTGGATTGCAGACAGGCCATTTTAGCACTTGCAGCTCTTTGAATTCACAGCTGCAGAAGTATGTATGGGAGCGTCTTGCTGAAACAAGCAAGAACATCTGAAAGACAGTATATGTAGACCGGTACAGCAACATTAACCCTCCTCCTACTGTATTTCACATACACAGACTAATCGCTGTAACCTTAAGAATAATTTACTGCAAGAAGCAAATATAATTGCAAAGCAATATTAGTTATGTAATTAATATTACGTCTATTACAGCTCGGTAATACAGAGGTAATGGTAGGGTAATAAGGGGGAAACAAGTGTAATAGTGTGGTAATTTCTAAGTTATTATTATGCAATTACAAAGTAATAACCATGTAATATCCAAGTAATATCATGGTACTAACAGTGGTTACAGTTGAGTAATATTACCCTGAAATTGATGTAATTGGATAATAAGAGCCCCAAAACTGGGGGTAATAATGTGGAAATAGAGCTTGGTAATAAAGTGGTAATAGTAGGGTAACAAGGAAGAAACAAGAACGTAATAATGTGTCAAGTTCTAAGTTATTACCACTCAATTAACTGTGGTAGTGTCTGTGTAAAAAGCACAAAACAGACAGAAATAAAAAATAAATAAATAAAAAAAAGAAACAAAGAAAACCAGAAAACCCATACTCAAATATGATGAATTTTGAACTCCACAGAAAATAACTGAAGTAAACACAGATCCAGGCAGCGTGTCCTGAGTCTACCCCGCGGTCTTCTACACATGCTCAAAACACCTCACCTGGGAGGTGCCCAGGAGGCATCTTGTTCAGATACCCAAACCACCTCAACTGACTCCTTTTGATGTGTAGGGGTAGCCCCTCCAATGCTCCTTGCCCTGTCTCCAGGGCTGAGCACGAACACGCTTCACAGGAAACTCATTTCTGCCACTTGTATCTGTCATTTTATTCTTTTAGTCAATACACACAGCTCCCGACAAACCGTAGGTAAGGGTAAGAGCGTAGATCGACCAGTAAATCGACGGCTCCGCTTTCACGCTCTGCTCCCTCTTCACCACAACAGTGTCTGTATCACTGCTGAGAGCAATCTGTCGGTCAATCCCACACTCCACTCTCACTCCTCACTCCTGAACATTTTTAAAAAGCACTAATCAAAGGAGAAATGGAAAACAATGATGTGCAGTCATTAGGAACAGATTGAGTGGCAAAAGTCAAAAACCTGGACCCACCTATAAGGTTTAACAAAAACTATCCCTCTGGAGCATGCATGGACCCCGGTCAGTAGGATGAGACTTTAATGGTGCCTTCACAGATATTAAAGTTAGCCGTGGCATAAGCACTAATGAACCCCATTACCATCACGGATCCTGGCTTTTGAACTGACAGATAACAAACCAGCCATTCTCTGTTTCAGTCCAGAGGATGCAGGTTTATCTTTGCATTTGTGGTAAACTGATAAACTGTGTTCACTGGTTTTAAAAAGAGTTTGTGGCCCCAAGCAGTGATTTCTATTACAGAATCTGTTTTTAGCGCATTGCTGCCCGAGGGGCCTAAAATATTGGCTTCATAATTGGTTTTCAGCCTTTGGGTACAGAGATTTCTCTGGATTCTCTGAATCTTTTAATCATAATGTGTACAGCACCTTCAGTAATGGCACTATCAAGCTGTTTTCAAGAATTATTATTCTAATTATTTAAAAATTTTATGCAATTTTTTTCTTTCATAGCGTAGGTAACTCCTCCACATCTTTAAATCTCACAGATTTGAATGTGTGTGGGATGTTTTTTATACTCAGTCGTGTCACTTACTTGTTTCTAATTAACCTAATTAGTCGTGAGCGCCTCTGCCCTGTCTTTTTAAAATTGATTTATCTATTTATTTACTTAAGCAGTACACAACTTTTCCAATTGACTGTTATCTATAATTTTTTTAAACATATTTCTGGCATCAAATTCAACATGAATCAATATTTTTTTTAGTTGTGTGTTCAGATTTTTAACATTTGACGTGTCACCTTTGTAATATTTTTACGTGTTGGGTTTTAAATGTTTGCCAGTTGTTTCATGAAGCTGTTGTTGTTTATTTACAATTCATAGTGCTCTGGGTTGTATTTGCATTTGTATTCCACTTTATGCTCCTACACTACTTCATGCGCTGTTGTGTTTAATTTATATGTAAAAGTATTCCGGTGATAGAAGATAAGCACTAACATGGGACTCTGAAAGGTGCATGATCTCCGTTTTCGCTAAAACTTGTTAAGTGCCGGCCTTACCTTTTTCACCACTTACTATTTTAAAATGAGTATGGCTCCTACACATCAGTTCATCTTTTGTCACCATTATTATATTTAGCTTGTTCTCGCTCAGTAGAAACATGCTGCAGTGCCATCATTTTAACCAATATCTAAATACAGGAGGCTAAAGGTATTAAGCATGTAACCCACAGCAACGTGTTAGCATCAGCTCAGTTCTTTCTGCAGTGTACTATATGCACTAGCCTCCCATTGATATCTGACAGCTCCTAATGCTATTCATGCCCTGCTGAGCACCATGCAAGTGCTAAGCCAAATGCCATTCTGTATGTCTAGGGCCAGCTGACTGTGATATTAGTTTAGCACTAATGCTATTCAGTGTGAATAGGCTAGTGTCTGCCAGCCTGTCTAATATTAGTGTGGGATGGGGGGGTTGGGAGGTGGGGGAGGCCTTTTACTCTGTTCTGAGCAGCTTTAATTTGAATCTGCTGGAATGAAACCGGCAGAGCATGGGGGAGTCAGATTGCATTGTGATATCCATACATTACTGGATGGGACTGTGTGTCTGGCGTGTGCGTGTGTTTGTGTGTAAACCTTTTTAAAAGTATTAGGTGCCTCTACATTATATGCACATCGATTAACCTTCACTGTTCTCTCTGTTTCCGCTTCCCTCTTTTGTTCTCCCTTCCTCATTTTGACTCTGTCCCCTGATTGCCTTTCGCTATTCTCATCTCTGCCTTCGCTTTTGTCGTTCACCCTCTGCCTTTCATCCATTCATTTGCACATTTATCAATTCATCTTACCGCCTCCCAAACCTGTCTTTCTCTCTCTTTTTTTCAGTGTATTAGACACATAGCTACCCTGCTGCTCGAAAATCAGCCAAGCCTCCTGGAGCCTGCACTGAAACTGATGTCTGAAAGCGGTGACGAGCAACTGCTTCAGCTGACTCTTGATCAGATCAACAGCATGAGCACAGTAAGTGTCACTGTAATAGTCTGGAGAGTTTGTGTTCAAATGGAGACACAAAGGAGTTGGTTTTATGAACTGCAGATTGGCTGATGACATTTTTGTTGTTACTTATCCTTTAAAATTGCAAAATGTAAAAAGAAAAAGTGCTTCATGGCTTTCTGGAGCTCAAGGAGGTTTTACCAGATTTCTTTTCTCCTTTTTAATCAACTGTTAACCCTTTAAAGCCAAGCCAAAAGGCTCTTCCCCCCACCCTGAGTTCTTTGTGTGTGAACTTCCTGAGATTTAGGCTACATCCACACTAGCCCGGATAGATTTGAAAACGGCGTTTTCGTCTGAAAACGCTCCGCATCCACACTAGCGTTTTCAGTCGTTTTCACAGAGGTGTGCGTCCACATTGAAACGACGAAAACGCTTACGTTCCAGTCCTGCGCATGTGCAAAAGCGAGTGAGAATTAAAGAATTTGAAGAAAAGCTATCTGGAGCATGTGCAAACTATTAATCTTTTTTAGCGCTATCAAAATTGAGAGCAATCAAAACAACTGCTGTATAATGCACTCCACTATCTTAGTTTAATTGGTCACTTGACTGCATCACATGACTAAAATGCGTCATTATTTTAGAAAGTCTGCGTTTTCGAGCGTCCACACTGCAACGGGATAGCTCCGTTTTGAAATTTATGTGTTTTCGAGAGCGTTTCCAAAACGCTGCGTTCTTCCTTGAGGAAAACGCCGTCTCAGTGTGGACGGAAGGCCAAAACGGAGAGAAAACGATGCGTTTTCACTTGAAAACGCATTAGTGTGGACGTAGCCACAATCATCCAGCTGTTCAATGGCATGAATAAGGTGTGAGACATTGAGACATGCTAAAACCCAGTGGCACCAAAGCATTATACAATAAATGAAAGACATTCCTCTACATTCAACAAACACTCCATTATCAAAAAATTAAAGATTTCTGGCAGTTATTTCATGGTTCAGGTTTTAAAGGGTTAAAACTCAAATGTTTTCAGTTTGTAGTAATGGTGAACAGCCAGCAATACTGAGAGAAGCTCAAACTGTCTTAGTCCTGTCTGCCTAATAAATGGCTTAAAAAAGGCATCTAAATATCAAATTAGGTTAATGCGTAATATGAATTATTTGTTTATTAACCTTTATGGTTCGCGCTTTAGAAAAAAAAACTAGTGTTACCCATTGTGTTTTTGGAGACTTAAGGTTTGCCTTTTGACCAAAAAAGTGTGACTGACTAGGAAAGAAGGTGATGGAAAAAGGTCTGGTCTGTTGTCTGAAAAGAGCGAAAATTACATCCTCTTTCCCACAGTTTAAATTAAGTTCTGCGAAATAATTTCAACATTCTTACAATCCCAATTTCATTTACTTGCCAACTGTCCTCTAGTTTTGGGAGGCCACCATCAGATAAGAGCATAATCGTTCAAGACTGCGCAGGTCGCTCTCCACTGTTTCTTCAATCAGATAAGCAATTGTCACAAAGTGGGCTTCTCAGACCCAGCAGACCTTCTCTTTGTTCCTGGATCAGATAAGAGAAAGCCACACTATTAACTGACAGAGCCTCCATTAAATCAAACGATCAAGCTGCTATATTGGAACACCTGCTCTTAAACCACAGTGAATAAGACAGTGGAACTGAGGAAACTTAGGGTGCTGGAAGTGGTGAGAGAAAGGATTTGTGATTTAGATGTGGGAAGAGAAAGTCAAATGGAGCAGGAATGGGTGTCGAGACAGAGAGATGGGATGAGAATGGAAATTACAAGGACAGCAAATGTATAAATTGTAAAGTTGGAAAGGGACCCGGGCTACAGTAGATAGCATGCAGGAAAGACAGAAAAGATAAATCAGGTAGAGTTAGAGAAGGGATATATGAATGGAGGAAGACAGGTGGCGTGTCGCTGCTTTGAGAAATAATCTTACGTCTGCCAAGTAAAAGCTGAATGAACGGGGGCATGTTCGGAGCGGCACAGAACAGTGTTCATCTAAAGATAACATCATCACAGACACAGAAAAATTATCTTACATCTAATACATCTGATAGTGTGTTGGCTGCACGCTGCTCATTGTCTGCATGTGCCTAGTGCCTTTGTGCATCCCTTCAAGCGTGTGAGTATTTCTGTGTGTGTGAGTGTAGGACTTTGATTTCTACATATTTTCAAGTGCATTGCTTCTGATTGCTTAAACTTGCTTTGAAGGTTGTGTTCACACAAATGTTATTGCAAAAAACAGAATTTTGCAAAAAGGAAGTTGTGTGCAAATCTTGTAGTATGTTTAGGCTTTGGGCATAATGAAAGACTCCGTCTGATTCAGTACCAGCGCTCCTCATTGACTATATTTAAAATCTTAACTCGAAACTCATAATTTCTGTTAGGTTACAAGTAATTGAATAAATGAACTGAAGCTCTCGTGTGACATCATGCACACACTGAGAGCTGACCACCATATTGGACGTGATACAACCAGCAGTTGTAAGGGAAAAATGTTTATTCTCAACTGGTCAGTGCTAGCTGACATGAGGTTAAGGAAGTGGAGGCTGTACATTAATCAGAAGGTCAGTGGTTTGAATCTTAATGTTGAGGCAGTCTTGGGCAAAATACTTATGCATCTGTGTGTGAGGGAGGGTGTGTGTCTGTGTGTGAATTTGAGCTAAAAAGCACTTAGGCTTAGAATAACGTGCTTGTATGAATGAGACATGTAGTACAGAGCGCTTTTAGTGCTCAAATCGTGTAGAAAAGCACTACATAAGTACCAATCCATTCAGAAACTACTGATTTAACTAAGTGGATCACTGTAAAGCTTAAATTATTTGCAAATTCAAAACTTTCTGAGCATGAAGTGTTTCCTTAGTTTAATGGGGGGAAAAATCTCACATAAAGTACTGCAAATAGATTCTATCCATGCAGATAGGTTTGCCTTTGATCTGCCAAGGGTTTAAAATATCCAGCTATACAGCAAAATATTCAACATTTTGGTTTTGGTGTGTCTTTTTAAAACATCTGAAAAGTTACTTGTAAAAATGCAACTTGGACCTTCAGAAGGAATTATCTATGTAATCTACATTATCCTTGTAACATGCTGTTAACAGGTTTTAAATGCTCACTTGTTTAATGCCAAGTAGTTCCAATAACATTTATTAGGTTTATGAATAATTCACAGTGACCGGAAAACATATATTACTGAAGCTGAACCACAGCAGGGTTAAATTGTAAACTGTCCACATGGTTAGCTACCACAGCGTGAGCTTTTTCGATTAATTTGATTGTTAGCGAGTGCAAGATTGAATGTTGGCACTGGCCGTCTCCAGCGGACCTCCTCCCTTTACACTTCAGGATATTGCAGTGCAACTCTGCTTTGACACTCTGAGCCTGTGGGACAAATTACAACACCTGTAAAGTTTTTTGGGGAAAAAAGTAATGTCTGCATGTCGGCAATGATGATTCTCGAAATGAAAGTTGGGTCAGCTCATAAGGTGATGTTTGCCTTCTGCACAAGCCTGAGGTCCACAAGGAAGCTGGAAATTGCAGGTGCACACAGGGATCAATCCAAAAACACTGCAGCAACAGAGGAAGCTGTTCATGCACAAGAACTCGAAGGGGAAGTTGGTTAAAATTGAACTGGTGATGGTTCTTGGACTCAAGGAGATTTTTGACCACACCTTGTAAAGTTCATGTTGATCCACTTCTAAACGTGATGGCTTACACATACTGTTTCTATTTTAGCAGCTCTACAAATAGCCTGAACCTATCAGGAGCTACTGTGCAGCTGCTTTTAGCAGATCAGTATCTCAGGAGGAACAGAAATAATTGATTTTGGCTCAGCTTGATCAATCAGAAAATTCACTGAGTCAACAGCCTAACTGTTAATTGACTGCAGTTACTGTTCACTTACTTTTGGTTTGCATTTCATTGAGATTTTGTGTTTAGCCACACTTTGTTTCACTCCATCATACTAGACAAGTTGCTGCTGCTGTGAGTTTTATTATTGTTTTTGTTTAAATAACTAGCCTGAGGTTGCTTTTTGGTCACAGTGAACCATACATTTGTTTGCATATGCCACTCTGAGTGATTGGCAGACTTTATCTTAAAGCACTGCCTACAGTTTTTTTTTTTCTCCTGGCAAATAGCTTTGTATCTAATATAAATCATTGTTTACATTGTTTTACCATCAAAACTTTTATGCCACAGCTGAAGGTCCCTGAGGTTATCATTAAGAAAGAGATTAATTTAGAGTTTAATTAAGAAAATATAATTAAGGAAAATCACTTGACCCAGGAAGCGAATTCAAAACAGTAACTGATTCATCCACAGTGAGAGATACGTAAATGTGCAGATTTTCCTTCACTTTTCCTGTGTCTTGCATTGCTGCTGTGTGGTAGGTGAGTAAATGGGTATGCTGAGCTCTGCAGGAGGAGACCACAGTGGGCGTTGGAGAACTAAAGAATGGAGGAAAGGAGTGGGAGTAGTGCAGATTATTTGAAAAGGAGACAAAGAAGTAGAGAGCAGGTGATGGAGAAGGGAATGTATTCTTGATGCGGAAAAATACAGTGGAGGCTTTTAATTCTCTGCTTTCACGCTGTTCAAGGTGTCGGCACACAAGTCTTCAGCTGTACTCTCTTCCATATTGTCCATTTCTCTCCTCCGGTCGAAGATGTATGGAGTTTGGAGGAGGGAGTCAGGAGTTAACACCAGCCTGACTAATGCGAGTTCTGCATTCTGTCTGTAAACACACGCACACTTCCTCTCAATGCTGCAGCAGTCCCTGTGCATTTTCAGCTTCTTTTTTATTTCCAGGCTTTTCCATGATTTTACAAGGCTTACATTTTCTGTGTGGTACATGTTCGAGTCACAGTGACGACAATGGCATATTCAATAGCTTCGCATTTTTTGAAACTGCGGGTCTTTAGCCAAAAACCATAACATTTTCCATCTGAAGTGGCAATAGCAGGTTGTTTTGAACCGCGGTTGTCTGTGGCTCAGTGAATTGATAAAGTTGTTGTCTGCAGATGACTGGTTTCAAACTAAATTTGCTTTTGATGGCTATGATATTTTTCTGAAATGGAAAAAAAACTTGTGTATTTCTGCGTAGATCTACAGTACTGTGCAATAGTCACCCATCATTTTATTATATTTTCATATGGAATGGGAAATAGGTACAAACATACATGGAAAATATAGTATATAAGGCAAAAACAGAGTTTGTATTGGCAGTGGTAGTATGTTTGGGATCATTGTCATGCTGAAAAATGAAGTTGTTAATCTGGCGCGTTCCAAACTATAAAGTTTATTGAATTGTAGATCAAATATCTTCCATTTTGAAAAGATCCCCAACACTATTGGCTGAGATGCTCCCCAAACCATGACAGTCTCCACTGTGTTTTACAGATGGCTGTAGACACTCACTGTTGTACCTCTTTCTTGATCTTTTCTGTACATACTCATGACAATTTAAACCAAAATTTGGATTCTTCACTTCACTTTATGCCTGTCAAACTGTTATTTGTGTCATTTTTCAACAAAATGTTAACAAATCACGTTTTTCGACAGGCTGCACGTAACAGTACCAAAAGATGCCATTTAAAAATTGTCATGTGTTTGTTAGGTGTAGACACAACACTGGTTCATCCCTTGTTTCATAGATTCCTGTTTTGTTTGAGTGATTCTTAGGTGAGTGTTAGATGACTTGACAAACAAAAAAACATTCCTGTGAGAATGGTCAGGTACTAGGTACAGGTATATTAGTGAAAAAGTAGCCAATGTCCAAAGAAAAACTTTGAAAGACCTTCTGTTCTAAAAAATTACAAGTAAGTCTGGCTCATTGGATGCAAAATATAAAAACTCAAGACTTTTGCACAGTGATGTAGTTTGTGTTGGTGTGAGTCTGAAAAGGAAAATGTGGACAATTTAAACCTTTTCACTCAGTGAGGCTGTGGTTCAAAGTCACTCTGAGTCAAATGTTCTGACCACAACTACTATACATTATATTCATATGATTTCAACATTAAGTATGAGTGAAGATGTATTAAAAATACCAAAATTTCATGGTTTGGGTTTTTAAATGTACAATAATTCTGAAAGTTAGGATAAATAGGCTGTTGGTTGAACAAACCAAGCACGTTAGTGGTGTCTCTGAGCTTTGGGGCTGTTTTCTGAATTTTTGCTCATACTTTCAGTTTGATAGAAAAATCGTACCCATTGTGAGGCTACTAAACCACTTTACAGTAACCATGTTAGCCACAAGTGACCCGTTTGGTTCCCATGTGACATTTCCTAGTAGCCAGAGTGCCTTCCAAAGCCTGACAGAAAAACAGCCAATCACAGGATTGGAGCACCCCAAATGCTGATCCAGTCTTGCCAAAATGATTCTGTGAATATTTTCACAGAATCAAAGAAAAGATGAAATAGCCTAAACTAGATAAGATAAATGTGCTGTGTAATGCACTGCTACAGTGGTTTGTGGGTTTACTTGTGTTTACCAGCCGATGATGGGCCAGTTGTAGTGGTAGTGCTTCATCTTTCCATCTTTTTTTTTGCATTTATTAACAGTTTTAATTTGAACTTGTGTTCCCTTGTGTATGTGTTTAATCAGTTAGAAAGAACTCAAAATCCTGTTGAAAGAGTTGGATGCACCTTGTCCATCTGCCCAGTGTAGTGAGGACAAAAGGCGCATGTGTGCTTGTGTTTGATTGAGTGATTATGTGTCTAATTGCTTGTTTAAGTGGGCTTGTTTACAGCTTTTTGTACCATATTGAACCTATTAATCTAGCTCTGTTTGCTTGCAGCTCACTGCGTTGATCCCTGAACTTCCTCACCGTGTGTGTGTGTGTGTGTGTGTGTGTGTGTGTGTGTCTGTCTCCCCGTATGCGTCAGAGCCCACTTTTATTTTTATTTTTTTGGCTTTAAAGCCTCTTCTTCTGTCACTTTCAATCATGTTGTGCTGCAAGCAAGAACTGTTTGGTGTCATTTGTGTGTGCGCACACTCAGTTTGGTGCACCGCTAAAGCCTGGGGACAGCTAGGATGGAGGGATAAGAAACAGAGCCTGGAGAAGAAGAAGAGGAAAGGAGATAGTTGTGTGTTGTCTGGCATTCCAAAGAAGCTTTATGATTTAAATGATAAAAGAAGGCTGGGGCCATGCATTATGTATTAGGCATTGTACGTGTTCAGTAATTCCAATTAAGCTCTCAGCTGGGTTTAGCTCAGTGAGAAAGAGCTGAGAAGGACGTATACAGGAAATGAGAGACATGCAGGGCAAGAAAGGCAAACAAGAGTTTAAAACACTGACCAAACCAATCAGGTAACATTCAGTGGCCTCTCGGAACAAGCCAGGAAAAGACGACCTTTTTTTTCCTCTCGTCTTTGACGGCGCGAGACAGCAAGAAATGAGAAGGTAATAAGAGCAAGAGGGGGGTTGGACATCTGATGGCTGCAGCTTGATGTGTCAGTTCTCTTGTCACGCTGAGTGTTTGTTCACTCACTCAGAGTGCACACCAGCTGCGAGTGTGAGCACAGTCACAGGAGACAGAAGATACCTCTTGTTTTCGCATCTCCGAAGAGAGAGACTGGGTGTTGTTTGAACCCTCGAAGACGGGCTTTTAACCTGATATAGACGCAACACAGCTACACCCCTATGCACAAAAATAGATCCACCCCAGGACAGGTTTTCATGTTCTCCGAGCTGTTGACCTGTGATACAGAAAGAAAGGCATGATGGATGTATTCCCTGCACAATCAGATCCTATTCGCGCTGATCTGTTTGTCAAGACAAGACCCGGACAGACTGCAGGGGGAACTCAAGAACTCAGTGAGAGAGAGGAGAAAGGATGATGAGGGAGGAAAGGGAGAGGGAAAGAGGCAGTATATAGTCACATATACGGGTTTGTCAGAGTTGCAGCAGATGGCTAGCTGTGGAGCTGAGTCAAAGGATGATGTAGTAATTGCCTTTCACATGAAGGATCTGAGTTTAAACAGATGTTGTGGCAAGCATTCACACGGCCAAAGTGTCCCTGAATGAGATCCTGAAATCCCACGAGCTTCACTAACCACTGGTCTTCCACTCAGCCTCACTTCTCATGCAAACATTTGCAGACCACAGGTTAGAGAGAAAGGATCACTGCTTCCTGTTTAAACAAAACAAAACAAACAAACAAAAAAAACAGTTTTATATGCAGTTGGACAATAGATGTGGCTGCATTTGTGGAAAAAAAAATATTTGGAAAGGTTTGAGTGAACAATGCTGTTTCCCACTCTTGGACAGAGACCAGATGCTTTGAATATATAAAACAATACAATGTCCTTGGATACACAGTATAATGTACAAGAAGGATGGAAAGATTTAAAATATTGATTGGTTTTTATTATCTGCTGCTTTTTTTACAGTAGGCATAAGCACTTGAATGTGACACAGATGTTTATGCTGTAAAAAAAAAAGGATATGAAGTTATCTGCTCCACTCTGATATCAAGATTCCCCTCCATCCCTCCATCTCTCAGGTGCTTCTTCACATCTATTTCCAGCTCAACTGTCAATCCAACTGACTCTAAGACTCAAATCTGCTGTCTCTCTTGACACCGTCAAACAGTAATAGCCTGGGAGGTGTGTGTGTGTGTGTGTGTGTGTGTGTGTGTGTGTGTGTGTGTGTGTGTGAGAGAGGGAGAGAGAGGGAGAGAGTGTGTGATTCTGCATGGAGGACCAGGCCTGTGCTCGACTGATGTACTCTTTCTTTTTCCTTGCACAACTCCCATAACCAGGAAATGCAGAGGAAAACATGATTTTTTTGTGTTTATTTATTAGATTCAGTGTTTGTGCGAGTGTTTATAATATTTGCATATTTCTGTCCCTACACTGGTCACCGTGCACAGGAGCGGGGCTAGATCATTGTCCTCTAAATTCATACACATCTCATGCAGCCAAAACCAACTGCATCTGATAATTAATTTGTGTGTTGTAATGCTAATCTAGTCTCCTCTGCAGGTATGATATTTAGAGCTCCCGCAACTCTGGCACTTGTGTTTCACACTCCCCAGTAGTTGATAGTGTGCTACATATCAGTCAAAGTCATAGCTGATAAGGTGTATAGCTTATTTTAGAAGCCACACGTTATCATCATTGCATTTGCTATAGGTGTGAGCTCTCATTACAGCCAGGCTCCAGCAGGGTCTTTCAGTGATTAACAGGCTTTAAGGTCCAATCAGATCAAATCTGAGGTTAATCGCACTTAGAACATCAAAAGGCACTACAGAGCTGCAGAAGATGACGCCTACAGACTTATCGTGGGTTTATGAGCCCCTGACTTTTTTTTCATACCACCACAATGAGGCTGATAGATTGGGTTTTCATTGGGCAAAAATACACTGGTTGGCATAACATTTTCATGCCCTACTCGGGATTAATTGTAATGATCATAATCGGATAAAAATCCTTATCTAATACATCTCACTGGACGCTTAATTACATAAACCTTGCTAGTGCTGGGGTGGACCACATTTTCCTTCAGTACTGCATTAATTCTTGATGGTATAGATTTAACAAGGTGCTGAACACTTTCCTCACAGATGTTGGTATGCACATCCATAATGTGACTCTCCCGTTCCACCACATCCCATCCATGTTAAAGAAACCAGTTGAGATGATTTGAACTTAAAGGGATGGACATGGTCAGCAACAACACTTGGAAAGATAGGCTGTGGCATTTAAACAGTGCTCATTTAAATAGTGTTTACTTGGTACGAAGGGCCCAAAGTGTACCAAGAAAATAGCCCCCATGCAGTTATAGCACCACCATCTGAACCGATACAAGGCAGGATGGAGCCATGCTTTCTTTTTATCATGTAAATCACCTTTCTTCCTAATGCTTCCTGGTGCTCAGTTTGAACTTCAGCAGGTCGTCTTGACCATTTTTAGGTGTATAGATGCATTAAATTCCCACCAGAAACTTGCATTAACGAGCAGTCGAACAGGTGTACCTAACAAAGTGGCCGGTGAGTGTATATTGATGTATATATTAATGGGTAAAAGAGCAGTTAAAACCTTATGAGCCTCAGCAGTACAAGGATTCAGTAATAAATGACAAACATGCTAAACTCAGCATAACATTAATATTAAAGCGTAAACCTTTATTTATATAGAAGTGAACATGTTCATTTTATTCCTGCTAAACATCAGCATGTCATCGCTGGTTTGTTGTCATGGTTTCAGACTGTAGACTCTTACTATTAGTCTAAGATTCAATAACCATTCCCCACATTAAAAGATGAAGTACAGTAACAGTAGAAAAATTGATTTTAAAAAAAGTTAAGCCAAGCTTATTTGGAAGAAAATACTCCAACATGCAACTTTGTCTTCCAAATAAAGGCATTTTTGCAATCTGGCTAAACATTTGTCTTGTTTTCAGCCTGTTTCATCATCTCACCTTGTGTTTCTTGCCTTGTCTGACTTTATTGACACACTGTCTATGCGTTTTCAGATCTCAAGAAATCCTTTCTTCAGTGTAGTGTTATCATAACCACTTGTTCTTCAGCGCCAAATTGCACACATTTATACAAATGACACTTTTTTCCTACTCACACTTCTGAAGAATAAGAATCAGTTGCTCTTTTGCCTGTAAATTAAAAAAAAAAATCATCATTCGTGACATTGATCTTCAATAAAGCTCCAGAAATCCCATGTAGAACATTTGTTCTGAGTCTCTGTTGAGGCTGCAAAATAAAAAAGTTTGAAGCTGAAGTGTGAAGGTGTTTTTGAAGTGCTTCCCCTCGGTTCTGGTGTGCATTCAGCCCCTGGAAACAGTCGGTGGATTTAAAAATGTATGTATCTGACGCTCTCAGTGCATGTCAGCCATTCTCCTCTATGCCCCCCCTTCCTTCCAGCTCTCTTCATCATACATTTTCCACACTCCTAAGCCCCTCTCGTCTCTCTTGTAGTTTTTTCCTCCTTGATTCTCATTATACACGGATGACCTCCTCATCCACCTCTGTTCTAGGTTCAAAAATTTCTCAGACTGTCATCTTTCCTTTCCCTAGCTTGTCATGATTCATCTGGTCTTGTCTCTCAATAGAAGCCCTATAAATTAAATTAGTAGTCATGCATGTCACGCTAGTCACATGTCGAGTCTCTCTCATCCTTTGGCAACAGGGCAATAATGACCTGGCAGGGTTTAAAACACATTAAATGGAAAATGCATTAAATCCACTATACTGATGTTCCTTCCCAGACCTTCTAACATTAGCACGAAGTAAAAATTACTTTAAGTTCAAAATATCAGTAATCTCCCCCTAGGAGATAATGTCATTGTCAGAGACAGCAGCTGAATAACTAATGCTTATCATCACATGAGCCAAGTGATCCTTCTTAAAGGCTCTTTTTGTGTGTGTTTAAAGGAGGAATTGTCCATGCAGGAGAAAAAGATTGAGTTTTGGCTCTGCTCACCTTCTCCGCTACACTAGAGAAGACATGGGCTCCACATTTATAATTGATCCGCCTCAGCTCCAAAAATACCTCAACAAGGACTTGCTGTTGTCTGCGTGTGCATGCACACAAGCGTGTAAAGTTGAGGAAGTGCAATCTTAATAATAGAGTTAGCAAACAGGTGAGAGGGTACAGAGGAGACGGGCTGAGTCATGGAGAGACGGCCCTCTCAACCCCAGCACTCAGCCTGGCCTATGCGTGGCCTGTAAACCACTCTCAGCAGCCCTAACGGCATTTAGCTGTTTGAATTTGCATGTAATTCATTGATGTAACCAGGCGGATGATGGGATTAAAATATTATGTAAAGGTCTGTTTATGACTCTATGAGCATATGCTCCAAACACTTTTAGTAAGCGAGAAGCTGCAAATAAAAGAAAAAAAGAGGAAAAGGAGTGTGTGTGTGGGTGGTTGCGAGAAGCTGTGTGTGAGCGAAAGCACATGCGAGAAAAATGGCGGTCAGCCGCGGGTCAACACAGGATGCGACCTGACACTGAAAGTGTAACATTGTAGTCACACAGCATTCAAAGGTTCCTGCTGCCGCTGCTGCATCAAGCTACAATACCTCATTTCTGCAGAGCGCCGGGGCTGGTACAAATCCAACTTTACCAGCCGCTTTCAGTCTTCAGTAAGCCAGTAGATGTTTAGGGTTGATAACTGGAAGAGAAACTGGATACATTCATTCGAAATTTTTGGCGGTTTATCTTGACACATGTTCTTTGCAGGGATGAAAAAAAAACAGGATCACAGTTTAAAAGGAAACTTAGTTTCTCTTTATTCTTTTCCCACATGTGTGTTTACACGTTCTCCTCCCCTTTTCTTCTTCCTCCAGGAGACTGCTTCCTCCTGCGATGAAGAGCTCCTTTCCTTGCTCCTAGACGCCGGGCTCCTGGTAGGCTGCGTCTCCTCAGCCCTGTACCCCCTGCTAAGCTCCCACATGCTGTCACACCAGCAGGAGGGCGGCTGGGATGTGGAGAAAGCCGCCGCTGAGCTGATGGCGGCGGGCCACGGGCCTGAGGCAGGCTCCCTGTTGCTGGCTCACCGCGGAACCCACCCGGCCCAGTTCACCTTCAACTCCGCCTTGGCCGTTCTCAAGAAGTGGCTGTGAAAGGAGACGGGGAGGCAGTTTGGACCGCAGCCACAGAGTGCCGTGGTAACCTAGCCTTAGGGAAGGAGTAGGAAGGTGTTGAAAAAGGACTGGAATTAGATTGGAACGAGATCTGAAGAAGTAGAACTAAAAGCAGTCAATACCTCTACATTTAGTTCTCTAATCAGGTTTGAGGTTCATCAACAGAAGACATTTCAATAGCGCTGTCATCTGTGAAGCTATAAGAGAGGATACCTTTAATCCTGAAACATCTGCTCAATTAGAAAGACGTTCGTATACACACAGAAACAACCTCTGCTGTCACTCAGTCATGGATGAACGTTGAGACCGAGGCCTAATCACAAAATGCAACGGCTGCTCGGATTTATTTGTGTGTGCGCCGTGTCCTATTGTGTGATAAAGTAATTGAGCAGTGGGTAGCAGTGGGTGGATATTAGCCTATTGTTCCGTGACAGGTTTGCCTCTTTAACGTCCCATCGTTAAACACCCTGCCTCTGCTCCATTGTTTTCCCCCTAATAATGTCTAATTAATTCCTTCTAAACAAATTAGCCCCGCAGCTGCCCCCGTGCTGAGTGTACGGATGCACAAATACTATATATGACACACACCAGTGAAGTTATGTAAAGCTTATAATGATGAGGAATAAACGTGCACGCCAGTGTGTGCGTTGATGCTGTTAGGTTGCTTTGTTTCATTTGAATAAATAAAAGCGTAAAATACGGCTCTATTTTGTCCCACCTTTTAGAACCGAAATAAAGAAAACTGTGATGAAAAGGAGCGATTGTGTTATTTTTATTTTTTATTGTATTGTGTTTCTTTATTCATGGTGGAAGAGTGCACAGATGGGTAACGTTTCTTATCAGTATTTTTAGTTCTCTTTTTAAATGAATGGGCTTTAAGATTGTATCCGCCTCATAATGAATGCACTCAAAACATTTGCATCATAATTACAGCATTTTGAGGAGTGATTTGCAGGGCAAAGATTTGGAAAATGAAATCCAAACCCCTGGTTAATTTATTAATTTTTTTCTGTCAAAGCATTGGAAGTCTGATTTTTATTTTTAGGCTGCCTTCCAAATTAGACCAAAAGAGCGGTGCTCACTGCAGGTCTCCAGAGCAGCAAATGAACTTTCTCCCTCTCACAGAAATTCACTTTAATGAATACAGGGTTTGGATACTGATTGTTTCTTTTCATATACATGTCCTTTTTGTCATGTGTCATAGTGTTATGCAAGGACAAAAAACCCCCACTGGGTCTACTTGGAAAATAATCAAATAGGAAAGTTGCAACATTGGAGTCGACGTGATTCTAGTTGCATTGTTTTTTTTTTTTTTTATCTTCATAGATTTACAGTAGTGTGCACAAGTCTTGAGCCACCCCTCATTTCTTTATAATTTGCTAAAAGAAAAAGAAAATAGGTTCTGTCTTTTGCAGAAACACTGAATACAGTATACTGTATAAGGTGAAAAAATAGAGTTTATACAATAATACTAATATTCAGTTCAACCTTTATTCTTCAACACTGCCTGAACTGTTTTAGACAGTTTTTTTTTTTTGTCATTTCTTTAAGTAGACTTTAGAAATAGTTCTCCAGGCTTCTTAAAGGACATTGAAAGCTCTTCTTTGGATGTTTCTCCCTTTTGTTCCATTCTCTGTCCAGGCTCTGGGGAGGCCAATCCATGACTGATAATATTGCACTGTGTGTCTTTCAATCGACGTACGCATTTACTGCACTGGCAGTGTGTTTGGGATCCTTTTCATCCTTAAAAAAATGAAACGGATGCCAAACTGATGTTTTCCAGATGGTATTATGTGGTGGATCAAAATCTGATGGCACTTTTCGTGCACGTTTTGACAAGATCTCTAACACCACTGGTTAAAAATCCAGCTCCAAACCATGAGAGAGCCTCCACCATGTTTTACAGATGGCTCTAGAAACTCACTGTTGTAAATCTGGCTCCTTGCAAGTATACAGAGATGTCATTTAGCGCTAGTTTTGTACAGTGCTTCATGGATAGGCCATTTCTGAGTTATTTTGCTTTTTTACCCATAAGCTTTTCTTACTATAATGGAAACAGGACAGGACACCATTAAATGTACATGACTAAATATGCAGCATTCAAAAAGTTACATAAGCAAAAGAAAACATTTGTATCGGAAAGCATTTAATGCATCGGGACTGTGTGACTTAATCGCAGTGGACTGTAACGACAAAAACAGAAGAGCACCAAAAAAAAAGCATTAAATCTCTAAAATCTCTGTTTGTTTTGCACCATGTTCTTCAGGATAAGAGGCTTATTGGGAGAAATTGTTTAATTGACTTCATATTTAAAACCCATCTTGACAGGGGCTTTAAAAACACTGTACTCATGCCTGCATCGTGCCTTAGTTAATTATCCAGATGTTGAAAACCAGCAGTGACTGCTCTTGATGGCTACCGTATGGAATTGTGGCTTCGGTGACTTCGAGACGCATTTTAAATCTGTTCAGGCAGTAATAAGCCGATCATGTTTCCATATTTGCTCGTTAACTTTCTCCAGCTGTACTTAATCCTTTAATTTAATGAATAAACTTCACGATGATTTCTGCATAGCTTTTCTGTAAAGACTGCTTTTTCTGCTGCCTCCAAAGACTTAAAAGTTAATTACCTGAAATTCCCCCGTGGTTCAATAATAGTTTTTGTTTGCGATCCCCTTATCTTTGTGCTCCATGAGTGCACAGTGGTATTTACCCACCTAACCCCTTCTGTTGTTTGCAAAATACTTTTAGGCTAGCGAAAAATAAGAATATATATTATTTCATATTGTGAAAGTAATTCACTTTGGCAGGCTACATTTAAAGTAGCTGCCGGAGTAGAGCAGCTTGTATTTCTGACAGGTTAGAAATTGAATAAAGGTCTGTTGCTTGGAGGTATTTACCCTGACAGCAATACTGCTGTATATCAAGCCCATTCATAAGAGATGGGCCAGTTGTGGGTGGATGGTCTATATATCAAACAAGGGAGTTATGAATCTCCCACCTGTGGAGGGGAATATAGGAAATCCTTGTATCAGTTACATGTCTTGTGATAATATAAGCAGACACAAAGTTATGAGGGGGTTTTCTGTGTTTTTTTTTTTTTTGGCTGGCTTTTAAGGAAATGTCAGCATTAGAGTATGAGATGAAATAATACTGTAGAGATTAATGGTTCACATTTACAGCATTCCACTCCTACTTTTCTGCTGGGCTTTGCAGACCCACAGACAAAACACACAGGTACTCATTCCTTTGCAAATTCTCTCATCCTTACACATTGAATTCAATTGGTCTCAGACGGTAACTGACCCAGGTTTATTCATACCCTTGAGCTACAGCAGCGACCTGCTTTTGGTCCTGGCCAACGTGAAATCAACTCTTTGTGCTCAACTAACAAGATTACACGAAGCCCTGCTGTAATCAGTGTGGACTGTTAAATCCTGAGGTCATCGGGTTGATCAAATCAACACGATCTGAAGCAAACCTTTGGCTTTTAACAAAGTGTCGCCATTTGTGTGAGGTTTATATAAAATACGCTGGGCGAACACAGCCATCAGTACTCACACCAAGAAAGAGTCCTGGGTTCAAATCCACCATATGGCTGTTTTCCTTGTGTCGGAGTATTTCTGCTTCCTCTCACAGTCAATGAGTCAAAGACATGCTGTAAGAGGGGTTAAGTTAACTGATGAATCTGTAATGACTATAGTGTGAGTGGGAGTGTGAATGGTTGTCTGTCTGGGTTGGATTGGCAGCCTGTCCAGGGTGTACCCCGCATCTCCCCCTATGGTGGCTGGGATAGGCTCAGCCCCCTGATTCCAAAGTAGGAAGACTTCACATGTCACCATGTCTAGAAATTCTGTCCATAAAAGACATCCCTGGCTGAGTCCAGCTCCCACCGGGAATTCAAACCTCTCACTACAGGAGCTAAATAGCCCATAATAATGGACCAGATACCTCATTCTTGTAAGGCACGCCCCACATGATGACACCTTGATGGATGCACTCAAACTTCCTGCATCCTCAGGAAGTTTGAGTGCATCCTCATTGTTTCTCCTGAATTCAAGGACTAACAGGTAGTTCCCTGGCATAGGCTTTCCCAGGGATGCAAAGGAGTGTGATCCCTTTGTAATTGGATCCACCACCTCAACTGTCAATCCAGAGGTTACAACTTACAGAAGCATATCAACCAAGGGAGCATCAAGAACCTTAAGGAACTCTGGACAAACCTCATCCACCCAAGGAGCCATCAACTCAGCATAAAATACTGAAGTATAGCACATTGACGTTAATAATTTCATGTATTTCTGATTGTTTTTAGACTTTACACTATGACTTTTATAGACATAGCTGCTGTCAAGGAGCGTCGGCGTTCCATGCTTGTACGAGGTTAGTCATCACACTGTGCTACACAGATATATTCAAACCAGCTAGGGTCAAACATGCTTGGACAGTGTACAGATGCAGTGTGATCGTTAAGGCTAATGAGCTGACAGATGATTTCCCAGTGGGATTAAGCTGTGAAGATACATTTCACTATTTTTTCCAGAGTTTTTTTTATCAGTCAAGTTAAGTTATGCATAAATGTATCCCAAGTATATTTATGTGTTTTCCCAGCTCCAGCTTTCAGTCTTCTTTCATTACGAGCGCTAACACCCTTTGAATCTATTTTGGAAATTAAAACCACCTTGTAAAACTGTCATTGTGCTGAAACGCTGATGCCGATAACGCCACGCAGAAAATTAACAGGGTCCTGACAGTCTTAAAGCCCCCCTTTTAGCTCATACCATCTCCCATAATTACCTGAATTATAATTTCACTTTTATTGACTTTCATCGCGGTTTAGCATTCAAGTCAGACCTCTGTACTAACACGTTTCTAATTCACATAGATTAGTGCTTAACATGCACTCAGAGATGTGCCACAAAAATGGGCACGTGTCTGTGTGCGAGATGTTCCTTTACTCATGACATTGAGTTTCACTGCTGATAGCCTGCTGTTACGTTAATGACAGGATCCATTTAGATTAATGGTGAAAGCACCAAATGGTTTCAGTTACACCCAACTGACTGGCTGTTTGTCTGAACTTCTTACCTTTTTTTTTGGTAACATTGTTTGTCCCCAAGAAGTAAAAAAAACAAACTGTGTTTCACTCTGTTTGTACTTGTGATTGTATAGACTGCAAGCAACCCTGGGAAATGATGTTAAGGTCTACCTCCCCCACTGCTGAGGTTTAGTAAACACAGTGCTGCAACCTGTCAAGTGTCAGCATCCTTTTTCTGTATCTGTCAGACAAAGCTCTTGGTGCAGGTGGTGCGAGCCATCATCGCAATCCATCCAGAAGGTGAGAGAGCGGGGCGGAGGAGAAAAAGGAATTTGTGTCCCCTCAGGGGGAAGCTGAATGAGACTGGATCTTGCAAGCACTCTCTCCTGCTGAAGTGAGGTTATCTGTTTGAAACAAAAGAATTTAACTTGCATCTTCGAGCCCTTTGTAAAGTCTGCAGTGTGGGAGAAGAGAAGCGCAAACATGAAAGGAGAGAAAGAGACTAAAAATATTGTATTCCAGGAAATCCCTCACAAGCCCCCTACCTTGACAACAGACTGAATCTCGGGAAATCGTTCATCCTCCAAGGCCACGTTTGTTTCCTTTTGCTTTTTCTAGTTTTCATTCACACTGCCTTTGACCTGCAACCTTGCCCTCCACAGAGTGACTATTTGTCTATATTTGTAGCACACTAAAATACATGCATACAGACAAAACGCTTCTAGCAGATACTGTATGTGCAAGACAGCTTAAAAAAAAAAGAAGTAAAAGCTGTAGTATTGAATATAAAGAATAAAAGAAAAGGTATGAAGTGGGAGGTCAAATAGGCAGGGGAGATGGGAAATGACTGAAGGTCAAAAATGATGACTGAAGAGAGAAAGAAGAGTAAGTAGAAGATATTACTGCAAGATTCACAGCAGAATAGCAAAGATAAAAAAGGAAATCTACATTATATAAAGTGTTTATATATCACTAAAATGTGTTTCCAGTTTAGTCTCTTCACCATACTCAAACATTAAACGACAGTACCGTGCAAAAGTCTTGAGCAATCAAAAGCAATGTGTTTATTTGTTAATTTGTAACACTGATCTATGAATCATTAAAAAAAAGTCCCCTAACTCAAGCGATGAACCGGTGTTGTGTAAGCACATAACAAACATCTTGACTAGCCCATTTTAAATTCTATCTTTAGGTGCTTTGGTACTAGCAGCCTCTCACAAAAAATATGCAATTTGTTCCTGTTTCTCTTTGCTGAGTCTATAAAACATAACAGCTAAAAGATAACAAAGTTTGACAGGCATATAATTTGTTGTTTTGCACCAACAAAGTGATTTTCAAAGAGGTGTTAGCCCCAAAATGTGGCATATCTTGGAATGGTTATATTCCAGCGTGTCCTTAAAAGTTTTCAAATTATCATCCAAATGTACAGATGAGGTCATCAGAGAGGTGCAACAGTGAGTGTCTGGAGACATCTGTGGAGGACTTTAGTATTGCAGAACCTGTTAAAACTGATGGAATTATGATTAAAGAAAAGTATCTATTTATTTTGATATCTAGAAAGCATGGCTTTATTTTTCAGCATGACAGTTATCAATCATGGATTGGCCTCCCCAGAGCCCAACATTACTGAAGCAGTGTGGGATCATCTTGACAGAGAATGGAACAAAAGGTAGCCAACATCCAAAGAAGAGCTTTCAATGTCCTTCAAGAAGCCTGGAGAACTATTCCTGAAGTCTGCTTAAAGAAATGACATGAAAGCTGTGCAGCGAGTTCCGACTGTGCTGAAAAATAAAGGTGATCGTACAAAATATTGACTTTCAAACTGTGTTTGCCTTGTACGCTGCATTTCCAGGTGTGTTTGAACATATTTAGATAAATCGCTGCATTGATTTCTCAGCAAAATATGGGATGTACTATACAGTTATCTATTAAAACTGTCAATAACGAATAAGCAAAATAAGTAGTGCTGTCAGCGTTAATCTCATTAAAATGACGTTGACGCCATAACCGCATAAACGTGGCAAATCTCCATTAGCGAGTTAGTGCCGATCGCTCTGTCCGAGGGGCTGCACGGCGCTATTGCGTTAACAAGCTTAACGCGCTAACTTGTTGATGCCGGATCGCCTTGTGCAGCCCCATGCACGGGGCGATCCGCGTTAACTCGCTAACGGAGATTTGCCACATTAATGTGGTTATGTCGTTAGTGTCATTTTAACGAGATTAACGCTAAGAGCACTAAAAATAAGTATTGACATCTAGTGTGCTAGTTTTGGTACTAGCTATACCTTTAAATTGAAATATCAGCATATTCAGAAACTCTGTATTAAAGGGATCTTCAACTTTACTTGTAAAGCTTATTCAGTGCTTCTCACCAAACCCTGACATTGTCATGTTAGTGCAATTTTAAAACAGTAAACAGCCAACAACATTATAGACAGAGATTTTTCCATTGATTCAAAGATTTCCATGAGCAAAAACCTGGAGACAGGTGGAGAGAAACCTTTTAATGGTAAGAACACGTTGGTACAACCAGACTCAGGAAGAGAAGCAACAACAGAACAAGAACAGTTTTCCAACCAGGGAGAGCAATGCAGCAGCAATTAGCACTTAAATCAGTGGAGGCAGTTCAAAAACTTCTAGCACAGGTATTTATTTCCTGCTAGCTCACAAATGAACTCAAAAGCAGACGTACCACAGGCTGACTAAACCTTGGTTTATGTGCACACAAAAAACAACTTAGGGACCGTGCAAGGCTCTACTTGTCATCAAAAAAAATCCACACGACAGCTTCAAGCGTCCACGTACAGCGATGGAGTGTAAAATTTGTTGAGCTACTTTTCCACTGAGTGCCAACTTCTGTTTATCTGAACTGTTCAGTGCGGAGAAATGTTAAGCTGACTACTTCCAGGTTTGTCTCATTTTCAAGCAGCCACAAATAAGAAAACACTTGAACAAGCATTTCTGTGAAGGATGTTGTTTGGGACGGCTGCTTGTGGGGCCTGACTGTTAATGCTGACTCAAGGTAAGCCCCAAACACCCACCTGCCAAGCAGCCTTTATTTTATATACCCCAGTATGTCTTCCAGTATCTCTTTCCTTTTCTTTCCTTTTTCATAAAAATCATTAGCTCATTTTACACTTCATGGAAGCAACATGTCTCAGAAAAGTTGGGACAGGGTCATTTTTACCTTGTGTAGCATCGCCTCTTCTTTTAACAGCATTCTGTAAATATCCGGCAGCTGAGGAGATCCAAAACTCCAAACCTGGACTCCTCTATTATGGAGCCATGCTGTTGTAATAGATGCAGTATGTGGTTTAGCATTGTTTTGCTCAAACATACAGGGCATTCCCTGAAAGCGATTTCATCAGGATGGAAGCTTCTGTTCAGCCTTGATGATGCTTTTCCAGATGTGCAAGTTCAAATTTCCACATGTCACAGACAGTGAGTTCTGGAAGTGTTCCCCAGTCCATGCAGTGATTTCCATGACAGAATCATGGCTGTTTTTTAATGCAGTGCTGCCTGAGAGTTTAACATCGTAGGAATTCAATACTGATTTTCAGCCTTGTTCCTTGTGCACAGACATTTCTGCATTCTTTGAATCTTTTGATGACATTATCTACTGTGAACCATGAGATATTCAAAGTCTTGTTAATTTTATGTTTTTCTGAAATAGTTGTAAATCTCTACCTTGTGCATATGTCAGCACAACATGATTCCCTAATGTGTCTACCACTTGGCTCTTTAGGGACAGAGGCTGGAAAGCTACTATCTTTAGCATTTCTGGAACTGGAGCTTTTAGAAAAAGTGGGCGTCACCATTGGGACCTATTTTTTCACAGATTTCCAGTCTCCAGTGCCATATCTGTTCCTATTGTAATGTGTGAGCATCCTGTGTTGTATCAACATACTGGAACTACTTTACACCTTTTAGATGTATTATAAGGTAAATAGATATAAACTGAACCATGAAATTAAAATAGTTAATACTGTCAGAACGTTACCTTGTAGACAAGGTTCAAGCATGATTCTGGCTTTGTTTACTGAACTTTAATAACAGAGTGAACCATTTTTCTTGTCTTCTGTTCATGTCTGTGTAAAAAAATATAAGTATTAATTATCTGAAGAAAAATATATAATTACACTCTTTACCTTCAACAGAAGTATCTTCAGCTTTACAGTTTCTGGGGTCGGTTCCTAATGATTATCATTAGTGGAAGTCATGTGAAGTGATGCTAGAACATGTTAAGGATTGGTTTGTGGTATAACTAGTTAAGCTTGCCTTATGAGCTCATGAAACATGCCAATAAAGAGAAGCATGTTCTGAAAAATACAATTTTTCTTAACAGTCATTTAAAAAACAATTAATTTTGTGGTATTACTGTTGCTATTTAATTTCAATGGCTCTCTACCTTGAAACAGATGTTGAACCTTGCTGTCTCTCTGACTCAATAATGCTGTTACTTTTGACTCTGGGAAAGAGCTGTTAAAAATCCTCTTTTCGACTTATAAAACATCTTACTCGAATTTTTAAAAAAAGTGTAAAAAATGAGGCCGATCACTGCTCAACAGTCAGTTCAAGCAAATTGATGCAATGAGCTGATTTGCACTGGAGACCTTTGAATTTCTCACGCACAGTTGGTCGAAAGGGTAACATTTAATTATAGATCAATACGATGCCAACGTAATTCGACTGAAGCAGTTTTGTTCAGCTTCTGCAAAATGCTAATGTGAGAATAATGCGGGAAATAAAAGACACCCTCGTCTGCATTGCAAAACCCCCTTAATGCGATAAGACAGGAGCAGCACTGGGTTATGACACCCCACAAATGTCTGTGCGGTCGAGTAAACTGTTTCGATAACACCTGTTTTACGCCACTGAGAGAAAAGAAAGAAGTCAGTAATAGATTGTGTTTCACACATTGGCATCAGCACCCCATCCTCTTTTACGCGTCTTCACATCCTCCAAGCTGTTACTAACTGCTTGCCGTATGTTTCCCAAACAGACAGGCTCATCAGTCGTTTAGCGGGAAGAAAGAGGGAGCCGGGAAGGAGGATGGGATAGAAGAGTGTGGGTGGAAATGCAAAAACTGGGGATCCAGAATGACTGGAAGATTGTTTGTGCATGGCGAGAAGCAAAGAGCGAGGAAGGTGAAGAGAGGGAAAGAGGATGTGAGTCAAGCTGATATGCCAAATCAAGCACGGGAGATTTCTCAGCCCTGCTGGAAAACTGTCAATTTTTTTTAAGTACATCAAATGGAGGAGGGTGGGAGTGAACGCAGGAAGAAATTGAGGGATGGAGCACTGGAATTCAATGTCTGGGTAATAGTTCATAATAAGGAGTAAAGGTTTCATCAGCAGTGTGTTTGTGTGCGTGCACGTATTTGCGAACATGCAGCCACCTGTGTGTGTTTGGATGCATGCGTGTATGTGTACGCGTGTGCCGTTTAATGTCTCTTCTCCTGCAATCAGCGATTCATTGACGTCAACCTCCTCAGCTGAATGAAGCAAATTACCTGCTTTGCCAGCGATTGTTAACTTCTCAGCACTACATCACGAGTCAGAGTACTCCTCCCCCCCCCAACAACACACACACACACACACACACACACACACACACACACACACACACACACACACACACACACACATTCTACCTAAAAACACGAGTCACATGACATGAAGCTGAAGATAGAATTAAGAAGACTTTTGATGTGTTCTGGAGTGTAGGCAGGAGGATTAGATTTACTGTTTTAGCATCCTAATTCTGTCAGGTTTAGATTTGTTGTGCAACTCTGAAGTTATGTAGATGCTTCAGCGTTTTTTGGTTTGTTTTTGTTTTTTGTTAAAAACACTTTTAAATTTTCTCTGTATGTATTATTGTATGATCTACTCTGCAATATAAAGCGCCTTGAGGCGACTGTTGTTGCGATTTGGTGCTATATAAATAAGATTGAATTGAACTGAATTGAATTAATTCGGTTGCAGTGCGTTTGACTTTTCAGGGCAACCTAAGACTCCATCCTGTGGTTGAGCAACACAATCTCGAAAGCTCCAGCATGAGGAGGACAACAATGAGTTTGAGCTGTTGACTTGGCCCCAAAATTCCCCAGATCTCGATCCAATCAAGCATCACTGGGATGTGCAGGACAAACGATTTCAATCAAAGACTTAAAAGATCTGTTACTAACATCTTGGTGCCAGATATCACAGCACATCTTTAGGGGTCTAGTGGAGACCTTGCCTCAATGGGTCAGGTTTGTTTTGGCTGCAAAACAGGAGCAAACACAATATTATGCAGGTGATTATAATGATATGCTTGACTAATGCATGTCCTTCCATACTCTACTAGCCAAACACAGCTATCCAAACCTCCTCTCTTCGTGGCTTCCAGCATTTTCAGGGTTGATAATTAAGTTATCCTAAACCAGCAAAGAGACAGACGGCATTACCAATCTGTGATGCCCTCTACACATGTACACATGTGCTTTCAAACTCGGGATTATTTCAGGAACTTCTTATTAATAAGAAAATTGAACAGTGTTTTGCCTCACGTTTAGACATAAAAAGGAAAACCTCAAGAATGCTATTTTAGAGTGCATTCATAGATGCTGCCAATATATATTTGATCTTATTTTTTTTAACAATACCCACAAGTGTTTGAGAAAATTAACGTTTATGGATTAATTACTCACTAATAGCATTGATTAAATGTTTTTTAATCATATTTGACATTAACACATTGACGTAGATTGTAAAACACTAATTTCGAAAACAAATGCTCATTCAAAAAAAAAAAAATGTGCGTGTTTGTGGCCAGTTGATGGGAAAGTGTTACCTTCACAAGGGGACTTTGCTCCGAGCAAAACTTCTTTTTCAAACAATCCGACATAATGACCGAGAAACCGGCGACAACAGGAGCAACAAGTGTTTGGAGGGATTTAAGGTAGAGAAGAATGAGGCAATCAGTTACCATGGTGACGGAAAAGGAGTAGAAGGAGGAGGAGGAGGAGTGAGGGGAGTGCAGAACAGTTTCATTTGGAGAGTGTCACTTACAGGCTTTGATGATGATAAGGGCTGCTGCTGGGGTAAACAACATCGGAGCATTAAAATACTGACAGAATTGGGCACTCCAGAGGATCACGCTGCACTTTTCATGTCCTGCTCTTACTAATTTCTTCCTCCTTCTTACTCACCCTCTGAGAACAACCGGCTTTCCGGCTCAAAACCCCTCAACCCTTACAGTCCACACCGACACACCCAAGCATATGCAGGCACTCGTCCATCCGCCCTGGCTACCTGTTACGCTCTGCCCGCAGGTGTCTGATCGTCCTTGTGATGTAGAGCAAGGATTATCGTAACCATGGCAACACTCTGATGCAGTCATCGTGCGGGGTGGGCATTTGATATATATGTATATATATATTTATTTACAGATGGAGTGTTTTTTGTTTGTGTCTGTTTGGCCTTCTCTGTGTATAGGGGGAACAAAAAAGCCGGTGAAGTGTTTATCAGATGTTCTTTGAGGAGGGTGTGACGTCCTCCAGGGATTGTTAATGCATCACGCCGTGAATGGGTGTCACACTCATCCAGGATGGATGTCATCAGGCATGCTCCGGCGAGCGATTCGCTCACTTTCACAGGGTGAAAGTGGGAGGGACTGGGGAGGGAGGGGAGATGAAAGGAGAGTGATGGATTGAAAAAAAAGAAGTGAGGCAACAGATAAAGAAAAAAAGGGGGTGTGCAGAAAGTTCAATGAAGAGGAAAAAAAGGCAAAAATAAATTAAATAAATAAAAAAGAAAACAATGATGAGATAACACTTGTGCTAAAACCAGAGTGGGAGGATAATCTAGAGCCAGACGAAGAGATATGATAAATATAAAAAAAGGAGTATGGGAAGAGAGCAATTCATAGGGGTGTGTGTGTGTGTGTGAAATTCAGAGTGAGAGAAAGCGAGGCAAACGTGAGCAATGGAGTATGTTGGGCTGAAATCTTAACTAACAGAAGCCTTGGTGTCACACTGAGAGGAAGCACTGAAACCAGACATCAGGGCTTTAGGCTAATTAAGAAAAGAAAGAAACTATATAAGCGTGTGTGCATGTGTGTGTGTGTGTGTCCTCTCTGTGGGCTAGGTGTGTGTCGCTGTGTACCTGTCGATGTGGAGAGCTGTGCATGTGCTTTCGATAGGTGTTTGTGCTCTCATTGTCTAACCTTACACACTCCTAAGAAGAATCGCCGCGCTCTCTTGCTTCTTTTCTATAATTACCTACTAACCATATCTCACCCACATCTGCATCACATGTCAATCTGTTTTCCTCTTTGTTTATGTATTCCTTTTCATGGGTGTGTGTGTGTGTGTTTTATCAGCTTAATTGCCAAAGATATCCATCTGGCAGTGGAATGAGCTTTAGAGATCAGGCAGCAACACAATTTTGTCTCCTTGTTAGCTGGGTCATAGTGTTGATTGCTATTCAACGTGACTCGGCTGCAGTTGGGCTGCAGTGACTTTGTGGAAGCCGTGATCCATTCAATAACATGACATTCATGTTCATTTTGTTCAAATCATTTTACTCGATAACTTCACGTCTAGAATATGCTGAAAATAGATGTTTCAACGGTGAGGACACAACCAGGCTGTGCACAAACGCCTTTATAATTATGCTATCTTAACCGATAAAAAACCCAGACATGGGTCACATTGAACCAAAACGATTTGTCCAATAATAAATGGGGCACTTCACTGTCATTACCTTTGTGATTACCACACTTGGTAAAAAATGAGTTTGGTTTGTTTACCTGCACTTCATTGCTCACCTTTTCTTGTCCTGTTGATATACAGAGATGAGATTTTTTTGCTTTTTGTGAAATTTTACAAGGTAAGTGTTCATCCATCCACCCATCCAATTTTTTTCTGCTTATCTAATTCAGGGCCGTGGATCAGGATCTGCAGTCAAAGGTCGGAGGAATAGACAGATTTATTTCAACTTGCGCTTCAAGCTCATGCCATCTTCTTAAACTTTGCTGCTATACCAGAAGCCCAAACAGATTCAGCTTTGTTGAAGTAACATAAAGACAACTGTGATGTCTGTAAACCAGAGAAGCCCATTAACCACAAGTCTTCACAGTCTGACTGGACAAAGGCACCAAACAAGCACACTCATTTAAAGAATTCCTCGTTCAAGAGTCATTTCCAGTGGACCAGCTTCTACGGTTTTTAACATATACGTGATAACAATGTTTCACTCCTGTTCAAAAGCACAAACGCAAACTACTCACCCCTCAGAACTTCCTCTTTCAGGGCTTGCTCTCAGCAAAGTCAAGTCCTGCCAGTATACTTAACTCCTTCTCTTTCACTCCTTCCTCCTTTGAGCGCTGCTTTTTTGCTTTGGGTTGCTAAACGTAATTTATAATGCTGCTACACCGACAAACTACTCTGTAAGACACTTGCTAAAGCACAAATTGTTGCATAGTTGAAGTAAACAATTTCATGCACTTTTTCCACAAATAGCAGAGAGCAAGGTCAGGAAGTACAAGCAATATATTTCCTAGCATGCCTATTACCTGCTACTAAAAGGCACCTTTTTATGATCAGTGAAGGGTAAAATTCAATTAATAAGTAAAAAAAACTGTATAATGGATAAATAAATTAAAGGCAGAGCCACGACTTAAACATATAATGGATTTTTGCAGAATCTGTCCAAAATTAACTAAAGGTAACTACTATAGGCATGTCATGCAATGTAGAGGAGCCCATAGAGGATAGTTGGGCACTGCCCTGGCTGCCCCATTGCAAATGAAGCCTTTGGCGGCTACATCTCCAGATATTAGTTCATGAGGTAAGCGACATACTCTAACAGCAAAGGTAAAAGGAAGAAGAAAAGAAGAATCTAGTAAGAAGTTTGTAGTAGCAAATTGGCCATATCAAACTCACTGCGTGTATAGGACCAAAGTGTTGGGCCACACCATTTAATCTTTGAATTTGGGTCCTATCACCACAGATGTATAACATAAAGCTTTTAGCCATGCGTTGTGCCTTTGCAAAAATTTGTGAAAGAATAGGTCATTCTTAAGAGATCAGTGAATTTGAGTGTTGTAATAAGATGTTGCCTTTGCAACAAGTCAGTTTGTGAAATTTCTTTCCTCCTGGATATTCCATGATGAGCTGTAATTGGTATTATTGCAAAGTGGAAGCATTAAGAAACCACCAACACCCAGCTGCAAAGCGTCAGACCACGTAAAGTTACTGAACTGGGTCACTTGCTCTGACATTAACATCGGCACAAAAACTGTGCGCCGGTAGCTTCATGATGTGGGCTTCCATGGCTGAGCAGCTCCCGTGGGTGTAATATGTAGGTGGTCCAGTGTTTTTGTCCATTTACTGTTTACAATAGAAGTAAATGATTAAGAAAAAACTTCATAAGGCTTATTGTTTATACTTGCAGAGACGTGGCTACATTATTTGACTGTTTTTGGTGGGTAATACCAGCAGATTGCTTCTTTCAGTAGTAGTTCAGTGTCCATCAGTGCCAGTGTCAGGGTCAGTGTACATTTAGTCTTTGTAGCTCTTTTGCTTCAGCTCTCACACTTATAGCTTGTTGTCTCTGTGGCCCCCAGAGAGTTTCTGGTCAATTTTGTGTATCTTCTCACCACTCACACATCACTCCTTGAACACCTGTACTCATTCTGTCAGCATTTCTGTGGCTTGGTCATTGTGACCACTTGGTTCTCTTGTCACTGATGTCAGTGCATATAGTTCATCTTTCCTCCAAGTGACTAAGCATGTCTGTCTAGATCTTGTTGGTTCCAGACGTCTGAGCATGACTTGAGGCAGTTTACTTGTCAAAAGTGTCATTGTCACGACTGTGGTCATTTTCAGGAACTCTAGTCTCCTCTTACCATCCCTCTCTCACACAGATTGTCTTCAGCTCCTTCACATTTTTCCTCGCTTGGAGAATCTTATACACAATAGGTGTATTGATTGTATTCTTTTTTTTTTCTTTTTTGCAAACTGATTTACAGCAAAGGTCATGCACACTGAGTCAGCAAAAGGTTTTATTGCAGCTCAGTCTGGTAGATTAGACCTCTGCTCAGATTGACAGGAAGAGGAGATATGCTGAGATTAATTGAGATCACCAAACTTTATCTACACATCTCAAAATGATAAAGGAGATAATTACAGTCTAAACACTGCAACACAACTTTGATGAATAAATGAACAGTTTGAGCACCTTTCAAAAGAACATACTAGAAATCAGCAGATGGAGTAAGCTAAACTCTTTGGATATCTTCAGTGTTGGGAAGGTTACTTTTAAAATGTATTCCACTACAGATTACAGAATACATGCCCCAAAATGTATTTTGTAACGTATTCCGTTACATTACTCAATGAGAGTAACGTATTCTGAATACTTTGGATTACTTAATATATTATCATGCTTTTTACAACTACATGAATGTACTATTGCTGTGTGATTTATTACTATTACTGAAGGCTACTTGCCATACCAATACCAACTAGATTTTTATATCTTAATATAAAATGTAAAACAGTAGGGTGGACATTAGGTAAGGCTGCCCTTTTTGCAGCGATCTTGTATAGAAAACTATTCCACGCATTAATAAAACAGGTGCGCGGCTCTGAACAGTAGTAAAGGGACCTCTGGCTAATACGTTGGATTCCGTGTCGGGCTCGTAGCCGAAAACTAGCTTTACTTTGTTGTCTGGGTCAACTCTGCTAGTGAGAGACAGAGAGAGGTGTTGAAAGGCTGCTCCAACAGAGGAAAACACGAACACAGTGTACAGTCGAGTCTTAACAGCTTACTTACAACTGGGCTTGTCAGGCACTCTTTTTGGCTGCAGTGGTTATTATTATATTGACATGCTTCCATCTCACGTTTCTGGTCGGTGACAAACTCGTACTTTTCATTCTCCCTGCAGCACAAAATACACTGCCCATGAGGTTACATTCTTTAGGGCTAATAGAGAGAGCATAGCCTAACATATGAAACAGGAAAAGACCACCGTGTAATCCATTTATTTCAACAAAGTAACTGTATTCTGAATACCACCTTTTTAAATGGTAACTGTAATGGAATACAGTTACTCATATTTTGTATTTTTAATACTTAACGCCGGTACATGTATTCCATTACTCCCCAACACTGGATATCTTCCACAGAACCACAGAACTACCTTTTTATGCCACTGCTGTCCTCATACTGCAGCACAACATCAGGAGAAATTCATCTTGACAAACTTTGAAAGATATCCTTTTGAGTTTTATCAGTTCAAAATGTATTTTTTCTTTAGTTGATCTGTAATCACATTTTTGAGGCAGAATGAAAAATGCAGATTTTGTGCCTCGTGTTACAATAAAATCACATCAGAAAGGGATCTTTTTGTGCTCATAGGAATGATTACAGCAACAAGTACCGACAAGTACCCTTCAGACATACACGTGGGCATGTGAATACCAGCTTGAAATATATGAACCTTTACTTTATATTGATTTGCATTTGGTGTTTTTGTCCCTACACATTAGTAATGTGCAACATTACTTTTGCGAGCAGAAAAAAGGGTAAGTGTGGGACCGGATGTTGTAGAGGTCCAAACTCTGATGGCTACTTGGCTGTGTCAGAGCATCTCCAAAGAACAGTTAGTGTTGCATTAACAGTAAAAGTAAATACTAGCTGTGAAAGAAAGGACATGCAGTGTAGCACAGCATGTTGCCTATGAGACTGTGTAGCCACCGAGAACCACACTGTCAAAAGCACCTTTAATGGGCACAATAACATCACAATTGGACCACGGGGCAATGAAAGAAGGTGGTGTGGTCTGCTGAATCATGTTTTCTTTTACATACTTGGGCTCCCCCCCCCTCACCCAAACCAATGTGTCGGTTACCTGGGAAAGAGATAGCAACAGAATGCACTGTGGGAAGAAAGAAAGCCACCAGAGGCAGCGTGCGTATGTTCTGCTGTGATAATTCTATTCATATAGATTCTACTTTTACAGTCTACCTATTGTTGCGAACCACATGCAGCCATTCAGAGCATAATCTTTTATGATTACAGTGGCCTCTTTCTGCAAGATAATGCACACTAACACACTGCAAAAAATGATCAGGTTTGGTTTGAGGTGTATAAGAAAGAGCATAACTTAAAGGGCTTAAAGGGTCTGCTGCTAACATCTTTCCACCTGCTACCATGGGGCACCTTTAAAATTCAGACTTTACCTTGAATGCAACTGTTTAGGAGGACCTGCACAGTACTAGGCTTACTGTTGTATATTGGCATATTTCTGAATGTACAGAATTTACAATGAATTAATCAATAGTGAATTTAATAACGAATGAATTGATAATGAAAATAAACATACACAGCTCTTATCATTTTCATACTTTCGTACCTCGTAAAGGTCATATCATAATTGCTGTGTTAAGCGAGGCCGGCGGCACTAAGTAAACCGGTGTAAATTTATTCAATGCAAGGTTTAAAAGCAGGTTCATTTTCACTGCCTTCCAGTGTTTCCCCTTTGACCACATGTCATCATTATTATGATGTCAGTGGCAAAATTTAAAGTCAGTGCTAAGTTGCTCTAAAAGGAGTTATTTTAGCTAGTTAACAATGACCTATGAATAATTCAAAAATATATAAATCCCAGTGTTGTGTCTACTTATGACAGACAACTTAGCTGTGAACCAGCTTTAAATAGTACATTCTGGAAGTTTGTTACTACCAGCCTGAAAATCATAATCTTCAGAAACAGAAGATCACAAGTCCTGAGGGATGCATCTGGTCCTTCAGTTGATCTACTATTCCCCGAAGCATCATCAGAAATGGTCTGTGGAAGGGTGGCTGTCAAGAAGCCATTATTAAGGAAGGGAAACAGGTAGAAAAGGCACAGGTATGCCAAATTACATAAGACTGGTCTGAAAATCAGTGGTAGCTGGCCTGTTGGAGTGATGATTCCAAATTTGAGATGTTTGGTTCAAATCGTCATCAATATGTACGGAGGAGGCATTTGTAACACACAGCAGAGGCACTGTCATGGTCCGGGGCTGAATTTCAGCTAGTGATGCAAGGGATCTTGTAAAACGATGGAATTACAAATGCAGAAAAGTATTGTAAATTTTGCCTTACATACGGTATTTCCATGTCTGCTTGCACATGTTTAATAAACTGCTGCACCTTTTCCCCAGAAATATGAGGAGTGACTCAAGACTTTTGCACAGTGATGTGTGAGTGTAATAGATATTGTGAAGCAACTGTGAAACCTAGCATGTTTTAAAAGACATCTTGCCTGTCTCATTCCCAGTGTTGCTGCTGATTACCCGTCCTTTGTTTGCTCCCACACTCCTCATTCATCTCTTATAGCTCACATTCATGTTTGTAAATTGAATTGTAACACACACCTCTACAAATCAATGCGTGTTCACTTTTCAACCTTAATCTTCACCAGACATCAGTCAGTGCACACACAGAATCAGCCCAGCACGATTGGTCGAGGCCGTGGCCTCGGTTCCACAGGGAGCTGCAGCCAGTCAAAGGGTGTTAACCTTAAACGATTGTAACACGGTGAGGAGATCAAAACAACATTTTCCCACCTATTTTCACAAATCGGATCCAATAGCGGTGAAAAATGAGAACTGAAAAAAAAACGATATCCACGAAAGAAGACTGTGGCTTGCTTTGATTTCTTAGGAAACTCAGGTGTTGATTATATCTGAAAAGTCTAATTGAGTTCAGCCAGATTAATGCAGCTCTCTATTGCATCTAATTAAGCTGACATCTGTGGCAGTTTGTGTACTTCCTAATCCCCTTCAACAAAAACAAATTTTTTTCTTGTGGCGAAGCCCTTTCCAATACTGCACTAATGGATGACACACTTACCTGCAGCGCATGAGCTTAGACTGACTGCCTCCCTTTCCTCTTTCTTTCTGCGCTCGCCGGAGCTAAGAGGTGCTGCATATTGGTCTGATTACAACCTGATTCAGCCTACGCGCCTCTCTCTTTATACACAATCAGCAATGCAATGGACACAATAATGTAAAAGCTTTCTATCAATTTGCTCTTCCCATTTCATTACCATTGTGACTAAATCCAAAAACAGACCATGCTGGTTTGTATTTTTGTGCACTAATTTAACTGATTAGACAAAAGTAAAAAGCCAAGATGAAAGTAAACAGCAATTTAGATCAATTTATGGGCCAGAATGGTTTTAAGAGTACCAAATGCCGAGTCAGTAGAGAAAGAGCCATTGTGTTTGTACCTTTCTCTTTCCGGATGCACACCACTTGAATCCTTCCCCATCTTTGAAAGGCAGACTTAATACTTTCCAATCTCTGAAACCAAAAGTTACTTTTTGGGTTGTCCATCAAGTGAGCCACAGTGAGCTTTCCTCTCAAAGGCCCTCACTTATTATTAGCTTGTCAACTGGAATTTTTTTCTCCCGACCAAGGTTTCAAGGAGTTGAAAGGCATGCGTGCCTTGTGTGAAGGGAATGTATCAAAGCAAGAACAAAAGCCTGATATTTTCAGTGTCTGGAATGCTACCATTTCCTGTAATGTGCTGAAATGTGTGAATATGTGATTAAAAACTACGCATCTGAGAAGACAGAGTATATGTGTGTGTGCGTGTATCTGCGTGCGTACATTTCCAAGTGGATTTTTAGTAAATGTATTCTCAAGTCGTGGCTGGCTGAAAGGATGATGACTGTAATCAAGCTGGTGCCTTTCCATCACACCAAGCTCAAAAGCAGCAATGACATTTCCAAAGGTGCATGCTAGATGGAATATTAAAACGCCGTGTCACGCCAACTCTTTTAATGGCTTGTCTTTGTGCCTTAAAAGCCGCTTGACATTTCCTATCGGGGTCCCCGGAGGTTTGGTTTGGCTTTTGAAGTTTTGCTAAAGTTTAATCCATTGCTTTGGATTTTTACATGCTCTGTGTGTGTGTTTTTTTTGTCTCCCTCTCCCGCTTTTCAGTCTTGCTACGGCAAAATGAGCTCTAACTGAGTGAGACTAGCACGGGTTATTTTTTTTTCTCTGTAGCTGACACAGATTACACGATGAATTTCAAGGATCCAAGATTCTCCGATGGGCTTAAGGAATGACAAAATATGTGTAGTTATGTAGGCAAAATGAGAAAAAAACATGTTGGGGAGCAGAAGGTAGGTCAGCATCTCTTCATTATTCTATCAGCTTGTTGACTGAAATGGAGCAGGACAACCCCTCAAAATACTCTCTGTGCACACGCACACGCAGCAACACACCCGCTGCTGACCTGATAAGATCAGGGGTAACAGCATACATGCCTGCCAGAAACTGAAAAAAAGGACCCCTGGGGTTTTTTGGGTAGTGAGTATCAATCACATCTTGTCACACTTTGCTCTCCCTCACTGCCTCACTGTTGTTTTTCTTTTTTTGTTCCTCTCTGCAGTAGCCGTTGTCCTCTGTCCTCCCTCCGTCTGAAGCTCTTTTGCTTCCCGAGGATCATCCAGGCACCGGAGACATGCTTGGAATCAATTGTCTGATTAATACTGGAGACAAACACAATTAAAAATTGATTTGTGGCTCATTATTGACCAGTGTGAATAATTAACCAAGGTCTCGCTACCGTGCACGAGAGCGTGCTTTTGTTTCAAGTAGGGTGCGTGCGTGGGAGTCTGCATCCACAGATTTTGCAGATTCTGTATGTTGCTTTATTACAAGCGGCAGCCACATGCTGTATAGCTGCTGTAAATCTTTGTTACATCATTCTTGCTTATATGAAAACTGTCAGTGTCTAAAGTGTTTCAGGACTAATGAGTGTTGATTTTTTTTTTTTTTCCTGTGGTTCTCTCCGAAAGTTGACGAGGCTCTGGGGAGCATTCAGTGTAATATAAGTGTTAATGTCAAGTGTTAATTTCACACCTTTGTCAGCACTTACATAAACGCCTGTCAGAGCTTATTTAACCCCGGTTTTATGATTTTGGACGTTTAAGATGTGACCTCCCAAGATAATGTCCGTGTGTTGTTGAAGGGGAACACATGCCGCTGCATCTATCAGACCTTTAAGTCTGAGACATGGAAAAACGAATGTTAGCACTAATGGAAAAAGAAATCACACCGACAGCCTAATTGAGCACATTCTGCTGTCACTATATTTGCACATTGTGGATTGTTGGTGCAATTTCAAGGACATTTTGAAAGGCAGCCCATTTTGCACTTCCACCTATGAATTGTTAAAAGACCTCCTCTGTGATCTCCCTCTTTTCTTCCTGTTTGTATTAAACAGACAGCTCCATATTCAACATCTTCTGTCCAGTGTGTCCACAATCTCTTCTCTACACATGTCCAAACCATCTCTAACTTTGTCTGTGAAGGTTCTCAGTCATCCAGGTCATCGTATTCTAAAGAGCTTAGAAAGAAAAGCATCTGGACTTCTTTAAGTTGCTTGAAGATGTTTCACCTCAAAGTCAAATGGTAGAAAGTCCCAGTTCACATGATAGGGTGGGACTAGGTTTCACAGCGGGTTCCCCTGAAACCTTGGCTGATTGTGACCTACACCCATTTTCACACCTTGACTCGTGCGATTAGGTAGAAGATCAACAGGGGGTTCGTGACCCCTTTTGGGCACACTCCCCTAGGACTTAAATCTGGGACCCTCCACCATTTGACCTTAGAACTGAAGAAGCTTCTCGGATGAGAGGTGAAATGTCTTCAAGCAACTTAAAGAAGTCCAGACGCTTTGCTTTCCAAGCTCTTTAGACACCTCTAACTTTGTGTTAGAGAAACACTTAACCTGAGCTGTATCTTTGATATACTCATTTCAATCTTGTCCCTCCTGGTTATTCCCAGTAAAAATCTTAACATCTTCAACTCTGTCACCTGTCTTCTTCTGTCAGTGCCACCATCTGCAAACCATCCATCATAGCAGGTCTCTTTACCACCTACAAGCTTCCCTTTCACTCTTGCTGCTATCCCTCTCTCACCAATCACCCCTGACGCTCATCTCCACACACTCCACACATCTGTTGCTTCAGATGGTATTTAAACTCATTAAACTGCAGCTTCACAGTCACACCTGTCAGACACATGTATGACATCTTGCTTCCACTAACTTTCATTGCTTTTCTCTCCAGTGTATACCTCCACCTCTCCAGGCTCTCTTCCACCTGCTCACTACTCTCACTACAGATACCAGTGTCATCTAAAAACGTCATAGTCCAGACTCCTGATTGACACGTCTGCCGGCCTGTCCATCATCACTGCAAACATGAAGATGCTGATCCTTGATATAATCCCACCCTCGAACCTATCTGCCAGTCTCATTGCATGTCTCACCACAGCCTTGCTGTCCTGGTATGTATCCTGCATAAGCCTCACGTTCTTCCCTCCCTGTCCTGAATATCAGCTCTGGGTAATCTAAAAGCTAAAATATTGACTCTGTATTGTTGGTATAATAACTCCGTGACTCTGAATTGATGAGTTAAGAAAATGAATAGGTGGATGTTATCACAGTGACTGTGTACAGTCTGGAAGAACTTGCTGATAAGATAAAGATTTGTCATTGTTTCATATCCTGTTTACCCTCATAGTGGTTTTCAGCCTGCGATAGGTAATCAGTCTAAGATCCTATATTGCTTCATCTAAATACCTCAGTTTGAAGAAACAGGTCCAAACTGAGGAACTGATGATATTTTCAGAGGGCTGAAATAAGCTGATGTTAATAATTCAGATGTGACAGAAAGGTGCTGGAACGCATCCTTCTTCCTTTCTTTAAAAAAAACACAACAAAAAGTCAGCTTCTCAACTTAGCTGCTTCTCTGTGGATGAATTTAGTAATTTATTTTATTGAGGAATTCAGGACAAAAAAATAGCAGAAATTACTGTGCTGAAGTATTGGATCCTGAAGTAGGCTAATTACACCACCATCGTAAAACCCCCCACTAATGCAGGACTTATTTGACACATTATTCTGAATTGGTGCATGTCCATCCTCACACATAAGCACCAGTACATATTAAACTGCATCCTCTGTGAACAGCTGACCTAAAATGATCAATCAGAATGAAAAAATATAAGCGCATGTAACCACAGCTAATGATAGAGGTGTCATTTGTGCCACCCCACTGAGTGCAACAAAGCTCGCAGCACGCCACATACAGTGTATTTCTTATATCATTACTTGAGCTCCATCCACAACAGCAGGGAGAAATTGCTGCAGTGTGTCCATAGCTGAATGTCTCTAATGTCCAACTACAAAGAGCAGTTTGTATTTAACCTGTTTTAATCAACTGTAATAATGGTTTAGAAACATAATGTACAACCTGTTGCTGGTTTTAACTAAATCGTTAACTTATTAACATAAAGTAAAGGCTGCACATGCTGTACATAAAGGCGTAATTGTGGAGAGGAGGACACTAAAGTGTATTTAAACAGCAGGAGCTAAGGAGATGACGGAAACATCCTATATTCAGTCTGCTGTGATACTTTTCTCTGGGGTGTCAGATTAGCTGTCCAGTTATTGCCATCTAGCATGTTTTAAGCGCTACACAGATTTGTGAAACGGCAAGAAGAGCTGCTGTAAAAATATGGCACAACTGGCTTGCAATTCACACACAAGCGAGGAGGCCGTCAGTCAAGAACAGCGTGAACGCTCGCACAAAGCAAGAAGCAAGCAAGAGTTGTGATTGCTTGTGTGGGTGTTCCATAGGTGTGCAGGGGCTTTAAAGAACTTCTCCTTCGTACTACACAAACGGAAAATTAAATTTCCCGGCAGAACATGCAATAAAACCTAATCTTGCTCACTTCACACTTTTGCTTTCAGTCTTCCTTGGATGAATATGTTTGCAAACTGTTGATGTATATCACCTTGTAATCACTGTCCCCTTTAGCCCCACTTACATCACCTCTGTGCATGTGTGTGGGCTGGGTGCATTATTGGTTACACAGAGTTTTTTTTCCCATTATCGCCTCTGATTGTCAGAATAAACGAGATGGCCCCCGAGGTGTTACGCTGCATCCTTCTTTATTTCAGACGCATTGCATTTGCTTACTGGTTACACCTCTGTTTCATAAGCACTCACAGCTCTCTGTGACTGATGGCAGAAGGCAAAACATGCCATTTTTGTTGAGTGGGCAGTAATTATTTCTTCTATCGCTCTGGTAATTTGTAATAAAAAAACACAACAACAACATTTTCAAACAAATTACATCCTTTTCTCAGATGAGCTGAGTTTATTTTCACAAGACTAGGTAAAAATAAACCGCTATGAACCTAAAGCATGTAATTTTGTTCTATGCGTCCCTTGTGTGGTGTCTTGGTAAGGTAAAAAGCGAGCCTGAAAAGTGCTTGTCAGTTAAACTCAAGTTTGGTCTGTTCAGAGTATCAGAGAACGTCCCTTCTGCCCTCTGCTTCCCGACTGTGCTCTAAACAAATCAGAACTTTATCCATCTTCTATATCCCACCTCACTGTCATTTCTGACATTTCGCACAACTAAGCACCCACCTCCTCACAATTACCTATCATTGTGTTGTCATTGCCTCCACCATCCTATTATGTACAAATGAACGAGAGGGTCTGACAGTGTGTCAGGCCAGAGAAGATAAGATGGCCATTTAGCAGGCGTTTGCTCTCCTATCATCTGTCTAGATTTAATTATACTGTTAGCTCTTCTCTCAGGAAAGGCTTTGAAGCCACTATGTCAGGAGAGCAGAAAGTCTAAGTGTGATCTGTTTTAGCAGAAAGTGTACAGCGCCGGAGCTTTATTGAGAATTGGGAAGGATTTTCTTGCATAGCAGGCAATGCACGCGCAATTATTTCACTCATTGTGGTGGAGTTAAAAATACCCCGTTACACTCAGACCTTGATTTAACATGATGCCACTGTGTTAGAAAAGCTCTGTCTGCAGCAGATGAAGAGGAATGCAACTGCAGAACCTTAATGCAGCACTCCCATCAGGACAGTAAAGAGTGTAAAACATGCACTGCAGTCATAGCTGAAGGCGAAACAGGAGTGATGTTATATAATGTGACAATACAATGTAAGCAGAAGGGTGGGGGTTTCGTGTAATGAGCAGAGAGTCCTTCAATCCTTCAAACCAAGGACCTGAGGTCTGGAAAGCCAGCTCTGTGAAAGAGTCCTTGAACAAATCACTCAATCTCCACCGAAAGACAATTTAGCTGAGGCGATCAATATTCATTATTATGGATGGAGTAGTCTTTTCAATCAAGAGGAAACATGATTATACATACAGGGAAGCCATATGCATGATTTCCTGGGGATAAACGCACAGATAATAATCTTGTCTGAAACTACAGGCAGCATGAGCATCTGAACCGAGAAGGCTGTTATGTAAATAGATGTAAATTCTGAAAATGAGGTGTCCTCTCTTTTTAACAGCTGAGATGTACTTTGTATACTTTGACTTTTTATCAGTTCCATGTTGTTGGCCTTTCCCTCCTCCGTCCTCTTTTCTTGTATCTGTTGTTTCATTAGACCTGATCTATTGTTGCGTTTGCTCTTTTCGGCCTCGCTCCTTTTTCTTTCGCTATCAGTTGTGTGCCAGGTGGTGAGCCTGTGAAAGCTGCCTGATTTATAGCAGCGTAAAGAGCCGTCCCGGACAGGAGTCTTCCACTGGGTATTATTCAGTAAATGTATGTTTGTGTGGGTTCACGTTTGTGAGGGAAGTGTTTTGGTACATGCGAGCGAAGAGAAAAAGTTCAAGCTTTTATTTGTGATCAAAGACGGGGTTGCGTTTGTGTTGTCTTCTCAATCACTTTTTCTCAATTCTCGTGATTTCTTCCCTAGCGTGGCTGCAAGCTTTTGAAGCAGAGACTTTCTCTTTCACATTGGCGTCTGCTTTGCTTTCAGTTAAAAAAACAACAACAAAAAAATACGTTTGAACAGCATGTTTCGTTCATTTGCTGTTCCTCTACTTCTCGAATAGCAACCTATATTTAACTACTTTAAGTTGATCCACATTTTGAGACCTCAACCATGAAGGGCTAGTTGCTGGTTGATCACCCCTGGCAACCCTGGCTTGTTAAAAATGACTGGATGGAAGTGGTTGCTGGCTCTCCTTAGGTGAAGTCGGTTGCAAATAAGGTGCACCAAAAACTTCTTTGTGTTTGCTTTTGTTGTTAGCAGGCTGCAGCGGTTGCTTGTACTTTGCATGGCTGACACCGGCTTGTCTGCAAAACCTCTCAGAACTGTTGTAAAACTTGAGAAAGTGCAACATGAAACGAAAATGAAGGACATTTGCCTTAATTACAGGTTAATTACGCACTTAAATACAAGCCATATTATTAACTCTTACCATCGCAGTTGTGGCTAACCCTCTGAAACTGTTACTCTTTAAATCTTTAAAGCCAAAACCATAAAATAATTGGAATTTCATTTTTTTTTTTAATGGAGCATTTGACAAAATTAACAAAAAAAATATAATTTGCCTCTAAGAGTTTAAATTTGTAGCATATTTGCTGCAAATATGCACATGCAGCATTTATTTTATTTATTTAATTTTTATAATGGATTGCATTTATATAGCGCTTTTCTAGGCACCCAAAGCGCTTTACAATTCCACTATTCATTCACTCTCACATTCACACACTGGTGGAGGCAAGCTACAGTTGTAGCTACAGCTGCCCTGGGGCAGACTGACAGAAGCGAGGCTGCCATATCGCGCCATCGGCCCCTCTGGCAACACCAGTAGGCAGTAGGTGAAGTGTCTTGCCCAAGGACAACAACGACCAGGACAGAGAGAGCAGGGGGATCGAACCGGCAACCTTCCGGTTAGGGATGAGCTTCCCAATCCCTGAGCCACAGTCGACCCGCAGTTTTTGCAGTTTATCGCTTAATAAAGTATTGTGCAATTTATTAAGATTTTCTTTGGGGACAAAATAATCACAGTGATGATTGTGAAATCTCAAAAACTGTATGTTTCCAGGTGTTATGGGGTTTAAGCTGGGTTTGATGCCAAGCAGGCTCAGTTTCCGGATTACATTGCACATTTCACAGTTTCACTACTGCTTGGCGAGTAGTTTGCCAGGGTTTATGGATAACTTGACATCTTGCAGGTAAACCAGTAGTGACTGTGGTAATCTTCAAGGCACCAAAGCAATAGCAAAGAGCCTTGTACTGCAGGACTGGATATTGACAGTCAGATAGTGACAGTGCAGGCAACCTCCAGCAACCACTCGTCAACTGGTTATGGAATTCACACTTTTTCTTAGCAACCAGTGGTTACTAGAGGCCACTGACCAGTTTCCAGGACTGCATGAATGGGGGTTTAGTAATCGATTTTACAGCAACAGGGAATTAATCGCAGAATAAACATTTTTTTCCTCATGACTGATGGCTTCCAGATAGTTGCTGACTGGTGTGAGGGCCACAATACAACATTAATTATTGTTAAAGTCTGTCTTTCTTTCATGTGTCTTTTGTCCTTTCTCCTGCTTTCTTCTTTTGCTTTCTTCCCGGCCAGTCCGAGCAGATGTCTGCCTCTTGGTGAGTCTGATTATGCTGGAAGTTTCTTCCTGGTAAAAGGGAGTTTGCCGTGCTTGCTTGTAGGAGGTCATCTGAGGTCATTTTTGGAGGTTTCTCTGTATTATTGTAGGGTCTTTACCATACAATAGTAAGGGTCTCTTTTGGATTTATAAGGGCCTTAATATTGTGTGACTGAGGTATTATTGAAAACACTATAAACTATAATGTTGGTTAGTGTATTAAAGGTTATTGTGGACAGATGATGGATGCTGAAGTCCTCCAGCACTACTGTTAGGTTAAAAATTTGAGGTTTTCAGGTAGCGGTGACTGTTGAGTCACAGCTACCCACTTTACATTGGGTTGTGTGAATTGAAATATAATTTTTGCCTGCCACACTTTGTATTTACAGCCATTAGCAGATCAGATGCTTCGCTGTGCCTAACACAGCTACACAGTACTGCTAGCATAGACGTATAGATTATTACGCTATGTTAGCATAATCAATCTATATAAAGCAGCAGGTTTCCATCTTTTACCAGTTTCCACACAAATTGACTTCAGGTTCTGTTAAATGTATGCTACCTGCACTTTCCAATATCCAATCACTGTGCATTAAATGAAAGTTAGAGGATGACTGAATGCAAACGGTAGCCAGATATGGATTTAAATGGAAGTGTATCTTTTTTCAATCACACGCAGGACGATGTTAGAATGATTTGTTCTGCAAAGCTATGTAGTTTTGTTCATGTTATATTTGCCAAGACGATGTTTTGTGCTTCAGGAAGGGCAGCTAAAAGGTTAGTGCATTTCTATTGTAAATTATGTATTTGAACAAACCATTCCAGGTTTACTTAAAAAACAGATAGCTGAACTGAAATACCATCTTTCACAACACATTTTTCAAGAACACAGAAAACAAAGAATCAAAGAGAAGAAGAAATGAGAACAAGGACAAACAGATACTGCCACAGGTCTCAGTGAGTCACAATGACACACTCATTTACGACAAAATTAATACATTCGACACATACAATGAATAACTTTGATTATTTTGTTACAAGTTTGTGCTGATGGTACTTTGATACACACCACTTAAACATTGTTGCAGGCCAGGGACCATTGTGTACTTTACACCACTAATCAAAGCAAAACAACATGTGGGACAGAACCTAGCATCCACACTCCCCACATCCCATTCTGGCTAAGCATCAGCGGGATGCACTGGATGAAGTCCAATACACAGTAACCTCACCCCGTGCCACAAGAACCCCCAAGAAAAACCCCAGATTCCACTTCTATTCCCTGATGGGGGAGAGCTGCTTTGGCAGCATGTGGTCTGCCTTAATCTATGTGTGTTTCCATCTGCAAGTTTTTGGTTTTTGTTTGCATCACCTTTGTCCAGACACACTCACACAATTACTGTATCTCTGTCACCACTCCTTATTCCCCTCGTTCACAAAATTCCCTCTTTGTTTTTACTCACATGTTCCTGTAGACCCTGCAGATTGCGTCAGTTTTTTTGGTTTTTCAGAAACTGGGTTTTGTACACTAATTGGGATACAAGTGCACATGTCTTGCTTGCCTGTCTACCTGCCTGTTTTAACTGTCTGTCTGCCCACCTGTCAGCTGGTCTGCCTCTCGTTTTCTCTGTTTCCAACATTTCCTCAGAGTAAAATAACCAAAAGGTGCTAGGTTGCTAAGGTAACCAGTCTTCCTATCATTCCAGGATCTATCACAAGTGTGTTCAACAAGCTAGTTTTAGGTTAAAGTCTGTTATTTTTGGCAGAAATGAGTCACTCTCAGAGTAAATGATCCAGCAAAGGTCTATAGCAACACGGTAGTAATTTAAATTCTCACAAATACAACAAAAAGTGTTATAAGTGAATGAAACAGTGTTGGCAAAGCACTGCTCTTCAGGAACTGTTGTCGTTTGGACATATTTTCTAGCCAAGACTAGATGTTGAAAAAAGATTACCAGTCTATTGTTATTCAACATGAAAATATGTGCTTGGCTGCCAAGTAACATGCTAATTTAATACTTAGACTTCCTAAATTAGCTGTTACTACTATCTAAACAACAAGATATCTGATAATTAAATTAGATATGCTCCAAACACCCCAAAAACCACAAACATAAAGGTCCAGTTCAAGGTGCTACACAACACTACTACTACTACTACACTACAGGTTGCAACACTAAAAATCTCCTTGTTATTGTTTTGTTCACCAGCAGACTGACACTTTGGCCTGTATTTTGCATTAAAAATGCCCACTTGTCTGCAAACAGTCACCATTTATACTCTGAGCGGTAAAAAGAAAAGCCTTGGAAAAGTGCAGGCAAACCAGAAACTCATAATGTTTGCCCTCAAATTAAAAGTTGCATCTTACTGCTTCAAGTTTTGCGTTGCACTCTTCACATTTCCACTACTGCTTGGCGAGTAGTTGGTGATATTTGCTGACAACTTGAGGTCTTCCATGCAAACTTGGGAGCTTGCTATTCACCAAAGCAATCACAAGGTTAATGGTACAGCACTATATAACTGTAACTACAGGGGTCCAACAAACAATGGCCACGCATCATACTGATGTCTTCGGAAGTTTGTTTTGCTCTCTCTCACACTATTATTTTCTTCAGACACCATGAAAACTGAAGAAAGCACAATGTAAATATCTCTGACCTTGTTAAAGTCTCTCATGTTAGTGTCCATAAAGTCTTGAGCTAGCTAGGAAAAAATGCAATATAAGGGATTTTACTGATAATGTCCTCTTATTGCCAATGTAAAACAAGTATACAACATTGTATACACAATATACATGAAAACCATTACTGTGTGCACCTCTCGCACCACATGCAGAATAACATTACTGTTGTGGCAGTAGCCGAATCTGTAGCTCTGTATCCATGCTAGTTCTGACCCACAGTGCCATGGTTGTGTTCTCAGTTAAACTCTGATCATGTGACCATCACAAACTCTACCTCAACCAAACTTTATAGCACTTTACACTTTATAACACTTTTAACAAACCTTTGTTTTTCAATCCCATACTTCTGACACGTTTTTAATTAATGCTACCCTTTTTATGATCTTATCCAATACATTTTTAACCTTTTCCAACAAACATATGAACTAAATTAAACATGAATCTATCACAGAAACACAGCTCTTGCCAAATGGTTGAGAAATTCACATTTTTCCTCACAGCCAGTGGTTGCCAAATAGTTGCTGACAGGTTTACCTGCTTATGTTACCACACCCCCATCATTAACCCTTCATAAAATTTAAGCGAGTTGTAAAACAAATTAATTCTATACTTATATAAATAAGTATATAAACATCTTTTATTACACTTTGGGGGTTCAAAAATATCTTATTGTCTATTTCACATGTCTACAAGGGTCATTTTAATTGAAATGATTTTAAAACCAACTATTTCTAACCAAAAAAATCTTGTGAATTATTTCTGTAAACCAACTTTTAATGTTTAAAAACACAGTGAACTAATGGAAGGCCTTTATTGTGAAATTACTGTGTCTGCACTTGCCTAGTCACAAGCGTATAAAAACAGATCTATCCCGATTCAAGGAGTACTCTAGTTGGAAGACACAAAAATGAGTCTTTAGAGACATATCTTCTTTCATGTTGAGGTTGTCTCTGCTCATTTGTATTGATTGCTACGCTGTGAATGGCTAATTGGGTCAAACTTTTACCACAGCAGAGTCATCCAGAGGCAAATAAGATTAGCAGCAGCCTAAGAAAGTTGGTCACTATCACATTGTACAGCAAATAAAACCACCCACTCCAGCTGGTTTTACAGTACATGTTTTATCCACATTTATAAGTTTAACAAGTTCTCCAGTGAATGTTTTCAGAGTCCATGCAATTTATCCCATAAGAGCACAGAGCAGGCGGACACACACACACACACACACACACACACACACACACACACAGGCAAAATTACAAACAGAGACACACTGGGGGAAAGTCTGGCAATGGTTAGGAGTTAATCAACCTGTTAATTGCTCCTCCGTGACAGGTTGATGTTTTTGTTTTCATCTCCTTCCTTCATCCTCTCTCCCTCTAAGATCCTGCTGTGGCAAAAAATTGGACCCAATAAGTCATTTGCAGAAGCAATTGGCCGGGGCTGGATGGAAATTGTGCTCCATCACAGTGTGTGTATCTATGTGTGAAAGTGTATCTTCTCTGACTTATTGTTTTGCCGCAACATTCATTCAAGAAAAGCTCTGCGTGGGCTCGGATTTTGCTGCTCAAGAGTCTGGCTGTGTAAGGCAAGGGCTTACACAGTCAAGCTGCTGTACATGGATTAATATTATGTACAACTTGAGTAGTTTTCTTGAGTTTATAATAAAAAAAGGAAAAAAAAAGATCCATTAATTCATAATTTATGCTGACTTTTTTTCTTTAGCCAAAAGTTGTCATATTTTGGCAAGTTATTAATTACTGGATCTTACAGCTTTGCTCTGAGAGCAAATTAGTGATTGTAATTTGTGGATTTGTGTTTTTTTCCTTTAGTTCAAATGTGTTTCTTTGGTTCTTCTGAGGCTTCCGAGGTCTGAAAGGACCCCGAAACTATACCTCAGTTCTATTTCGTGCTCATTGTACTGGTTACCATAGGAGTTGGCCTTATACTGCAGATAATGAAAGGGGGTGCATTTGTTAAGTGATAGCTGCACAGATATCACAGATATATCACAGAAAAAACACTTGGGAGACAGCCCAGTGTCTATTTTAGTTTGTTGAAAAGCACTTCTTGGAAGTGGATGAGTTTTTTTTCTTTTTGCTGAATCATGGTTTTGCACTAAAGCATCATTGTGTGTGTGTGTGTGTACATGAGCGTATATCCGATTTACTCATCTGCTTTATTGTTAAACCTACTTTGTGTGTGCTGCCTGTGTGCGTCCTTTGCCCTTCACTGGGAATGCAGAACCGCTCTATTTTTGTGCCTCACATTTCTCATCAATATTTCACTTACGCTCCCTCCATTTACCTCCCCCCTTTTTGCTGCCTCGCTCATTCTTGGGCATCAGAATAAGGTTTTATCTATGCTCCACCACACACCATTGAAGGACTGGCTGGCTCGATGGAATCCCGCAGGGACGATATGACTTGCGTCTGGTGCTATAAAGAAACTGCCACCGCCAGATGGTTGCAAACAATCCTTTTGCTGTTTTTTTTAACCTTTATTTACTCACAGTAGGCTGACAGAATCCAACGCAGGCTTACACAGTATTCAGCTATTCACAGAGGAGCTGTCCTGCACATCCAATCTCTTTGACACGGGGGTCATTCTGCGAATTCACTGCAGCGAAGGAATTCGAGGGCAGACCGGTCGATGGTAGAGGTTGACTATAGTTTTTCCCGATCGCCCCACCAGGCATGTCAAATTATATCCCCCCTGCTGAGTCAATTCCAACTGCCCCATCAACACTAATGACAACACGCAGACAGAAGAAGACAGGGAGGGTTAAAAGAACAAGGACCCCCTGCAGTGCAACATAATCGCCGCACATCCCCATGCTGATGAGGCAAGGGCAACCGCTGCAAATGTAGGTGAAGCACCAAACATTTAACCTTTAAACAGAAATACCTGTGAGCCAAACTCTTTCACTTTGTACTGCATCTCTGTTTGCGTTCACTTCAGCACCTCCGAGAGCAAATCCATGCTGCAAGTAAAGTGAATTTGTGTCTCATTGAAATTTCTTTGGAAGATTTATGGAAAGATTTAGACTTGAGTTTGGCTTTTGGCTGAAGACAGTGTTTAGTGGCTGGTGTCAGGAACATGTAGTTTCCTCTTTGATGTCAAATGGACAAACAGTCGACCAGCCAGGTAAGATGAATCTTTCATGACACTGCTGACCCTTTTCCCAGCACAGCTCAGTGTAGATCTATGTTTGATGGGAACACACCCTTAGAGATATGATGCTATTGCAGAGTTTAAGGATTAAAATACAATAATATGTTTGAAGAATATGATACTTTAAACAATATATAATAAGCATAAAAATAAAGCCCAGAGTGGTTATTTAGTGATCTTTAAAGTATAATCAGTTCAATTTCAATATACCCAAGTGTAGCCTTGTTTCATCATTTCAGCTTCACAAATAACATCCCAGTGTTATTTGTTGAAATGAGATAATTGAATCAATGTTTCAGTTTACTGAATTGTTTTAATCCAATTAATCAACTCACTAAACCAAAAGGTTTGGCAAAGTCCCTGCATCTCATAACGTTTGTCACCGAAACCTCCAGAATTAACTGTATCCCTAAATTATGAGGGCAAGCGGAGCGTTTACTAGACTGACTGTTTTATAATTATATACTTCATCATTGCCAGCAAATACTCAAAGTCTGAAGTCAAATCCTGACTCAGAAATATTCCAGTATTCTTATTTTGGATTCCAGAAACCATCTATCCCTTTTCTAACCCACTTATCTCAGTGGGGTCATGAGGGCTGAAGCCTTTCTCAGCTGAGACCTGCTGCACTGTCAGTACATCACAGACCACCACTCACAGGTGGGAGGACATTGAGCTACCTGATAAAGCCCACACAACCCCAGCAGACCAGCAGGTTCAAAGACAGAAAGTTCTTGACGGTGGTGACATGGCACAATTTCACCATTCCAATTCCAGAAGCATTTCTGGCACTTTTTGCCCAGCAACACTTATACCTCAAAAGTGAGATGAGCACTGAGAGCGGCAAAGTCATACTTGACCCACCAGGTCACTCTGGAAACTTCAGCTGTGCTGAAACCACACATGTGAGTGCGTGTTTGTATTGTTTTTGCCTTTCTGTGTATCAGAATAAAGGTGTGATTATAGAGGGCATTAGCCCTTCTGCCTGCCTTTATTAGGCCACACATGAGGAGCTTTATTTCATCAGAGCTGACACCCTCCCTAGGAGTCATTTCTTTTTGCAATTTTCTGCTCGGTTTCATGTTCCATTACCGGCAGATTATGCTTTTTCTCTGTCTTGCACATACACTCATTTATGGATGAGCTCATGCACAAACACATTTGCAGAACTTACACACACACGCAGCTGCACACACATATCGTGAGTGCTCATGATCCCGTGCACTATTGTTATTGGACCACTGGTTGGTGAATGGTAAATAGGCTAGCTTGCCTAGAGGAGAGGACAGTAGTTAAACCAGCAGTGAATTGCTTTCTATACCATGAAAGTAAAATCAATTTCAGAACCCATTACCTGTATGGATGATTTAAAGGCACTCTCTGAGAGGAAATGCGAATTTTATTCCCTATTTCATCATTTTCTCTCCATGTATTTATTTGTGTGTGTGTGTATTCACGCATGTGTGAATGTGTTATGTGTTTTTGTGTGCATTTCACTATTAAAAGTCAATTTAATAGTCATGTGGACTACAAAAAAACATTTATAATGTTGTATTTAGTTTTGTAGCAGCTCTGTCAACCCTGACAAAATAACTAGTGTGATAGCACAGTGACGTAACTGGGTTTATTTTAAACGCCGAAGTCACCAACACAGAACGCTGAGGACATGGATGTTTACAAGGGAGAGCGATTGAATAAAATACACTACTGAGCCGTGGTGTAGGGTACAAGCCTGAGAACTAAACAAATCTGTGAACTGCTGTTCAATTTGCTCCATCAGAAGGCAAGACCCCGCTCTCACTCAAACTGATTTCCACCCAGTCTGCCCCATGCTAGTTATAACTGTTCATGTATTTTTCCTTACATTTTTCTATCATTGAGAGGTGCATCTCCTCATTTGATCCATTGATTGGTTGTAAGTCTATCCAAATGTCTCTAAAGGTTTACTGGTCCCATACTAATGATAGCATTTGGAAATCGAATATGAACTGAGATGTCCCAGGCTAATGCACATATTAATACTATACAGCCCTTTTGCAAACGTCTTGAGAGCCATCCATCCAACCATCCAATCCCACATGGAAAGTGTTTAATTGGGAGAGGCTACAATACGTACAACACACTGCCAACACAGTAAAAGTATACCTGGATAGAAAAACACACAGTGCAACACTATCAGTCATGGATTTGTCTCCCCAGATGCCGGACCTCAACATTATTGAAACAGCATGGGGTAATTGTGACATAGAATGGTACAAAAAGCAGCCAACATCCAAAGCAGAGGTTTGAATGTCCTTCAAAAAGCCTGGAGAACTATTCCTGAACCCTGCTTTAGAAAAATGACAAGAAAATTTATCTAGGAGAGTTCAGGCTGTGTTGAAGAATAAAGATGGTCTACCAAATATTGACTTTCAAGCTCATTACAATTGTACAGTCTCTGTTTTTGTCTGTATTTTAATGCATGTTTGTTTGTTTCAATAAATAGCTGCACATATTTCCCATTTTCATAGCAAAATATAAAAAAAACAAACATGGGTGGCTCAAGACTTTTGCATATGCTGCATTTGCTAGGTTAGATGTTATGATCGACTGTAATGTTGCCTCCTCCCACAGCATCTTCTTTTATCTTTCTTTCTGCCACACTACCCGTGGTGATCGGAACTTTCCAATCCTGGATAAAGGAAGAAATTTCATAGTTTAGTTATTATTTGGCTGCTGCTCTTTTAATTACATCATCCTGTTGCACCTGTTGTGACAAATAACACAGCCAGGTGCTTATCGTGATGCATGCTGTTTTCTTCAAAATGTCACATAATTTCTTTCATAGTCCCTCATGTTAAAGGGATGGACTTATTAATCAAAGCAGTAAGTAGCATAGATAAGTATAGGAAAAGCAGTTATGAAAGCATTAATGATGATGCATTCCATTTGGGGTGGGTCCAGGCTTTGTGCGCTGCTTCACAGTCATCCTGGGACACTTAATGGCAGGAATCCATCATTGATGGACTTTCATTTCATTGAGTCAAAATGTCTGTAGTGAAAAAGCTTATATGTGTGATTTCTGTGTCCCTGCCAGTAACAGCTGATGCAGTTTTTATGATCCATATTGATCTTAATACACCTTAAACATTTCTTTTTGCATTGCCCGTTCAAGTATTTAACTCTGTGCACTGTGGGTACAGCTGCTCCTGGGTTTGATCACGATCCTCCTCTATGTCAGTTATTGCAGATTTAATAATTAAGCTGTAAATATCAAACAAGCTGGAAATGAGAGGTTTAAAGTTGATGGCTGACTGAGTATCACCTCCCTCTATGTTTGTCAATTCAATTTAATTCAATTTTTATTTAAATAGCGCCAAATCACAACAACAGTTGCCTCAAGGCGCTTTATATTGTAAGATAGACCCTACAATAATACATACAGAAAAAAAACCCAACAATCAAATGACCCCCTCTGAGCAAGCACTTTGGCGACAGTGGGAAGGAAAAACTCCCTTTTAACAGGAAGAAACCTCCGGCAGAACCAGGCTCAGGGGGGGGGGCCATCTGCTGCGACCGGTTGGGGTGAGAGAAGGAAGACAGGATAAAAGACATGCTGTGGAAGAGAGACAGAGATTAATAATAAGTGTAATTCAATGTCTTGTCACCTTCTGTCCTGTATGTGTACCCATTCGCACACAAGTCATGAAGCCATCCATCCATCCATCCATCCTCCTCCCACTTAGATAATTCAGAGTCAATGAATGGATGAAGTCACAAATTTTGATTTTTTTTCTCTCTTTTTTTAGTGGGGTGTTGGGGTAACTTCGTGGAGCATGCTGACAGGAGAAAAGATGGAGCTTGAGAGCACAGCTTGTTCTTTTAGTCAAAAGCATGGTGTGAAATGGTGGGCGAGAATAGAAACCCTACAAGGGTCACTGAGAGGTGAGTGTGAGAGACTGAAGCCTACGGGAGGAGACTAGAAGTGACGGAGCTGAAATGAGTGTGAGGGAATTGAAAGGCAAGAAAAATATATATATAAAAGAAGGGATTTAATGTTTTTTTCCTAAGGACATGTCACTAAAAGCATCACTGTCATAGTTTTTTTCCTTCTTTTTTCTTGACAGGCAAAATTGTGACTAAAAGCAGTACCTGTTTTAGAGTTGGGTGAAGGTGTGAGTGTTTCTGTCTGGGGCGCAGCCATATTTAAGTAGGTGCGCATGCACCATCATTAATCTTATGCTAAAGCAGCACTCATCAACTTGTCAACAAAATGGTGTGTGTGTATGGGGGGAAGGGGGGCGGGGGGGATATGTGGAAGTATGTGGAACATTAGGCTCTGTTAAACAACATCAGCACTCGCAGATGAGCATCACTGGTGTTACTGATGAGGGAGCTGTGATTCATTTTCAAACTCTTCATCTTTTCACTGGTAAGCATGACTGGCTCTGATAGTGTTTATTTTATTTTATTTTTATCATTGTTTTCTTATTTGTCACTTACAATGGAAGGCATGCTTGGCAGATTAAATTTATGACTCCAAAGTCACAAAGTAGTTTTGTCACCTTAACTGCTACAGTGAGTGATTTGGCTCCAACTGACACAACAAAATAACAGATGCTTTCAAGATATTTTACTTTTTAAGCCACTTACCGGTTGTGATCTGTAATCTACACCTGCTTATTTTGAGCTGTGTTGTGAGCACAGAAGAGCGTTGTTGCTTCACTATTGCTGATTTGTTAATAATAACAATGTTAACGATGATTAAAGATTTTACATTTTTCTATTTTCATGCGGTTATTGTGTATGCATAGGTATAAACATTACATTAAAGAATGCAACGAAGACTCCCACTGTGTTAAACCTTAGCAATGACCCGAGGTAAAAGATTCTGTATGTCTTTTCCCTGATTACTTAGAAATTATTTTAAAGAGAAGTGCAAAGGAGAATTCATATAAGACCTGCAGCACTCAGAAAATCTGACCATACTTATACTTAAAGGTACTGTTCAGTAAGCCATTTTTTTTAGGTTATGTAATGTAAAAAACAATGCTGTACTCATAAATAAGCATTGATTATCCTGCTTCCTCACTTCAAACCTCATCTCCTGAACTGAAGTCGGGGCTCTCACATATGAAAACATGCATAAACATGCCTATTAATTACTTATTGTCAGGAGATTAGACATGCGACTCTGCTGTGCCTGGACAGCTGACTGCGAGCTGGCTAAACAACAACGACAGCTGGTTATAAGCTAACATTAAGCTAGCAAACGTTAGGCTCGAGGGTTCTGGAAATCACACTTTTCCTCTCATCTCAGGCCCACTCCAAAGAAAGTTTCACTAACGCTTGCTAGTAGCCTCTAACAGAGGCTAACAACTGCTAACAGCAGCAAAACCAGCTGCGTTACCTACAGAAAATGTCTGCATATCCTGAACAACTCACCTCAGCCTCGATGTCATTGATCAGAAGTGAGCTTCACTGACTTACTGACCTGTATCGGACTCCTTTCAAAAGTTTTACAGCCTCCTCTACAGTAAATGGACCTGGATACCCAGCTGAGGAAAACAACTTACAATCACCACAGAACCACAGATAGTATCTTAAATCTGCTGACATGTAGCAGTGAGTTTTTATGCACTTTACCTTGCTTAAATTGCATTGCTGTTTATAAAAACACATATTCTTAAACATGGACAGTTGTTGCTCTTCTACAGTCCACTAGGATTCCTTCCCACTCATCCCTTACTATCCCTTATTAAAAATTTCAGTATCTATAAAGTAAAACAAATTAATAATAATAATGATTCTAAAAAACTGCCAACACAGTAACACCCCTAAGAAGGACATGACTAGTGCAAACTGAGTACAACCTTCACTTTGCTCTGAAATTGTGCTATAGCTAATTATCTTAAATTTATAGAGCACTTTTCTAAATCCATGTTAACAAGCAGATTTTAATAAAGTGGCATAATGTTCATAGTTTGCCTGTGGTTTTAACAAATTGTTGTTAATATTAGCATCAATTATTGCATAAGATGGAAAAGGCACACAGCAGCAATTCACAGGATGATCTGCTTCACTTGTCAGTTAATCTGTGGCTTGTTGTTGTGAACAGCTGGATGGTGTATCACTTTAGATTCCACTGTTTGCTTCTGCAAAAGATGGTCCAGAGTGTCCTATGTTAAAACGGGTAATAAAAGGTGAGTGTTGGAGCAGCTTTACTTGATATTTATTTATGAGAATTTCGATCAGCTTTTATTATGGCTCCCATGCTTCAGTGTCACAGCGTTAGGAACTGTTAGGAGTGAAACACTGACCATTAGACTCACTAGACCTCAACCCAAGTTTTACAGTACAACAATTGGATTTGGTCAAAAATGTCATAATATGTGCAAAGCTGTCATTGAATTTTGACATAAATTTTCATTTTTCCTTATTGCATAATATTTTTAATGTTATGTCACAGCTTTGATGTCTTTAATATTGCTCTACACTTTAGAGAAAAGTAGGCTACAAAGAAAAAACTCTTCACTGAGCGCTAGCACAAAAGGACGTGCATAAATTAAAGCAGCTGAATAGCTCAGAGTGATCACTGATATGATTAGTAGAACAGTTTTGACAAGTGTGCTTTCCTGCCTTTTTGTATCTCTGAATTGTCTAGTTGTTCAAAGTTCAATACAAAACCTGTACAAAAAAAAAAAAAAGGAAAGAAGACACAGTGATGATGTCTCTAATTTAAGAGCCATAACAAGTGATGCATTCTCAAATAGATTTTCAGTGAGCTGAAACCGAGTGTGCTTTGGGCTTAGGTAGTCCCTGCAGTTTTGGGGTCCCAAAGCAACCTGGTCGGTAATCAGTCCTCACTTCCATCTGTTTTTCCTCATCTTTGAAGATTTGCCTCAACTTCATCATAAACATCAATGTAGCCTTCTCATTATTAGTTTTTAATTCTAGCGTATTTTCTTTTTGGAGTTTGAAACAGTCAACTGAGAATTTTACAGTTCTGACAAAGAGAAGGAAAACAACACCAAGTTTGATTGTTGCTCACAGCTTGTTTGGATTATTTCAGAGTTCACAGATTTTGTTTTCCTTTAATCAGGTGTTTGCAGTGCCCTGCCACTGTTTACAGAGCTAATTTCAGAGGATTTTACCTTGTTTGCCATTGCTCATCATCAGATATCATGCTGCTTTTGCGTTAAAGTTATTTACTGTATTAAAGGCAGGTTAAATAAAAGTTGAAATGATTGTTCTGATTTCAAAAGACTTTTTAAATGTAGTAGGAAGTCAATAAATACTGAGCTACATTTCATATTTTCAAATTGCTATAAACCATAGATGGTTTTTTTATTACCCAGTATTAATAGACCAGGAATGATTGCTGTTGTAAATATTCAAACACACACTGTTTCCCTGGTAAAGCTTCATGCTTGTTGACCAACCTCTCACCTATTAAACAGCCTTTGCAGGACACACACAGACTTAGACACACTCTTTAGTTTTTACCCACACAGACAGAGATGCATGCAGAGATAGGAAGCTCATCACGCCCTCATACAAACTTCTGAAAGGTTAAAAGAAAATCAAAGACACCCTCCCTTTCTGTGAACACAGATTCACTGAGAGCATTATTCAACAGCGTGCAATTGTAGAAGAAAAGGGGAGAATTTTTTCAGGAATAAAGAATAAAGTCATGAAACAGTAAAATATAAACCTTTGCTAAGGAAACACTCTGGAGTAAAGCAGGACAAAAAAAATGTTAAGAGAATGACATTTAGTAGCGGGAAGGCTGTGAAATGCTCATAATGACATTTACAGTAACCTTTTGCTGTGACTTTTTAAGAAGGGTTAAAACCACAGAGATGGAAAGATGGGGCCGTGTTGGGTCTTTTCATTAATCAAAGTGCGATTGTGCTGGGCCACAGCCTGCGGCCAGTTTCTTTTCTCACTCGTTAAGAAGTGAGAGGTAAGATGACGCCACACGCATAAAACAGTCAGCGCTGCAGGGTGGGCTGATGGGCACAGCATTTGTCGCTTAGCCGGTCAAGCCAGGGTCAAATCCTGCGGAAACCTATTAAAGCCGCTGAGTTTCTGTTACTTTCTGTCCTCCGCGGGGGAGCTAACAACATATAATCATTAATATTCGAGCGGTGCTCTTTTGATAAGAAAGTTTCCACTTTACATGAATGTTTTATCATTTCTAAATTGCTCATTATTATGTACAAATGTGCTTTTGGAAACCATGACTATGCACAGAAAATAAAGACAAAAGCTGTAAATGGGGCAGATTTAATTGCTTTGTAAAAAACTGATTATGAAAAAAGCCTAAAAGCGAATGTGGTAAGACAAAAAAAAATAAAGTGCTCTCAAAGGAGTGGGAAATGCCTTCTGCTGTCAACTTTTTAAAATTTCCTTCTCATCCAATTTCACCTTACAAATGTCATCCTGCAAATACATGAATCCCACGATGGCCTCACCCAGATAGTTCATTGTTTTAGCAGGGAAATAGCTTCTTATTTGGTGTTGAGAGCAAACATGAAGGTAATGTTTGTGCAGCGGTACAACCAAATGAATGAAAGGAACTCTACAACATCTGAAGCAGCTGTTGACAATATTGTGCTGACATTTAGCGGTCATTGATTCCTGACACTGAGGATAGAGCGATGCAGCCGGAGCAGAACACATATCCTGAGGCCATTTCAGCCTTCAGCTCAGTGAAGAACAGTGAAATGATGGAAAACCTGCACTTAAAACAGAAAGTTTATGGGCTGTGGAAGAAGTGGCACCGTTGGGTTTTTAATCATCCGTAAGGTTTTTTTTTGTTCTTTTGCTACTCACATTTAAGAACAAACATATTGCTATACAGAGGACTCAACGCTTAATCCATCTGTTTACCATTAAGTTACTTTGAACAAGTACACATATTCAAGCACAGAATGCAATTCAGAGATTCTGTTTTACATGACTATTCCCATTTTAGTCAACCTTAAAATTTGGAGGGGATCCCAATATTTTGAGATTAAACTAGTGCTTTCAGCGTTAATCTTGTTATGATGACGTTAACGCCATAACCGCATCTCTGTTAGCGAGTTACCACGGATTGGCCCATGCGTGGGGCTCCACTGCGTCAATCTGTTAGCGCGGTTAGCTCATTAACAGGTTAGCAGCGTCCAGCCCCATGCACGGGGTGATCTTGCTAACGGAGATTTGCTGCATTAATGCGGTTATGGCGTTAACGTCATTTTAACGAGATTAATGCTGACAGCACTAGATTAAACATTATCTAAGATACTCATACATGAACATAATCATCTTATAAGAAATTATACTTTGCTATAGATTAAACAACAAGAGTATTGGAAAGCAATAATAATAATAATAATACATTTTATTAACCAGTTATCCAATTCAATGACCAATAACCAGTTAAGTATGTTTTAGCAAGTAGAAGCCAGATAGTAGTAGTAGTAAAAGAAGAAGAAATAAGAATCTAAGATTTTGCATGTAATGGAGTATTTTTTAAATGTTGTACAGGATCTGAATATTTTTGCCCTAATAGGCCATTAAATGAACAAATATAAGGGGCAAATCATCACATTGTCTAAGCCAAACATCGTATTGCTTTCTCACTGAAACAAAGAACCTGTCCAGATGACCTTGGCACATTTCAAACAGTCATATTAAATTTGACTAGGAAAAACTGACATTAACTGACAACAGCGCTTACTCAGTAGCGTTGTAGTGCAGACAAAGGATCGTGTTTAAACAGAAGTGTTTATTTGCATGTCAGTTGGCCCACCTGGTGTACGTAACCTAGGCGGGGCACAGTTAGTGTTCGCATACAAGTCTCCTTCAGCGGAAGAACTTGTTTAGAGGTGGGGCAAGCTTTTATGATTTTAGCAGGGGATTACTGGTTTGCTCTTTGTTCACACAGACTCTGAATGAGAGCAGTGGTTCCTCCTTTTTCTTCATGCCTTCTTTTGTTAGGATGAGAAACACTGGGCTCTCACACTGAATAACACAAACACACAAGAAGATTAAGCACTTCTCTGTTCCTCCTGTTAATAAATGACATTTCTCTATACATTCAGTGTATTTTACTTGCGCTATTCTCTTTTATTTCAATACATGCTGGCCACTTGTTCTTACATTTATTCCTTTTCAGTATTTTACCTTGGTAAGCCTGTAGAGGTAATTTCCTTCAATTAAAAAGTTAGCTCATATGCTAGTTACAAAAGTGACTGATTAGAAACCTGTAGTGTTTTTGTGACTGTAGGCATCTAATGAACCGATTTACCTAGACAGTTCACGCTGAGGCGAAGGGGCAGGAACGCAAGCAACAGAATGCCAAAAAAGCTAATTTCCCACAGCGTAAAAGACTCCAAAGATGTGGCTCATAGTGTTTTTGCAACAAGTGCAACAGTTTTTTGTTTTTTTGTGTTTTTTTATACTTTTGTATTTGAGAAAGGGTTACAGAATTTTCTGAAAGAGCAAACAGTAGGGAGAGACGTAAACAGTGAATTTGTTGGCGATGATGTTGAGCCATGAATTTAGTGCAGTGGGAATGCAAATATCAGTGCCCATGCTCATCATAATAAAGAAACACTTAAATGTAACACTGTGGCTCACTCATGTTGTTTTTATATTCTGCACCATACATAGAATAAGCTATGATAAGCTTTGACTAAAGAGGCTGTATTTGTCTGCAGTATAAAGTCATTGTTGGTATTTTTATTTCATAAAATTTGTTGACAAGAAGGGAAAAAAAAAAAAAAACAGGAAACCAGATTTATCCTTTAAACTATATGGATGCATGGATTTGGCTGCCAGTTATGCTGGATGCGGACACTGGGTTTTAAAGAAGCATTGTTCGTATACAAACCTGTCATAGGTTTAATCATTTGGCCCCATAATGATGCACTTTGAGGACACAGATAAGCAGGTTTAGTCTGTAATTCCAATTACAAATGCATTCGGTTTAAATGTCAACATGTAGGTGTGGGTTCAGCTATAGTAATGATGCATATAATATGTAAAAAACAAAACAATTTTACAGCAGATGTTAACAGGAAACCATTGTTACCAACATTTTAACAGCGTGTAAACCATTTGCCACTGCCTCATCTACACCGCCAGCTGTGTTGTTGTTCCGTATGGTGCCCATCTTAAAGAACGGCGGCAGGAGGAGAGAAAAAAGAAAAAAGATATTCAAATCTACTGGGAGTCCAGACCAGTATCTAGATTAGAGGGAGATCCTCTTAAAGGCATCATGCAGACAGGATATTCTGTCTTGTTCCCTCCTCCCAGAACATCTCCTCTGAGACCACTGATTTAGCTGGCAGCAGGCTAGCTGGGATCTGCTTTGTCCAGATGCACACACACTGACGACAAACCCCTGTGTGAATTGAAGACATCCATGCCAGGAACAACTGATGGTCTCTAGTGAGTCGGTTTAAGTGTGTATGCATGTGTGTGTGTGTGAGAGAGATGAAAACAGACAGAGAAAAGAAGAGATAGATTTGTTTGTTATGTGTTTGTCTTACATGACTTGCTATTAAAGCTAACAGTTAGCTTTGAGCCTTAGAGGGTTTGCACAGTCACATAAAAATGCAAGCACACAAAACACCTCAGCGGATACGCATCAAAACACTGTCCACGGTTTCCATAGTGAAAAGGGGTTTGCCTTCACTGATGTATAGAAGATGCAGCTCACTGTTGCTATACATGCACACAACACATGTCTGACATACTGACACACACACACACCACACAGAGTCATCTGCACACGCAAGCTGGAACACACTTCAGGCAGTTGGGTTTCACACTTTCACATATGTGGTAGGCTATATAAAGAGCTGAAACTAATGCACACAAACACAGTGTCATGTCAGATGGCAAAAGCCTCTCCTCGAGCTAACAATGTGGTGCGATATCTGCCTGCAATGCACATGTGTGCGTGCGCGCGCACACACGCACACTTGTGAATCTTTCTCTGAGGCCTATTAGTCACAGACCACAAACACACACTCTAACAGTGGCTGCCCCACTACCCTGATTTTTCAAGCTCACGGGGGATGGCTGACACGCTCACACATACATGCGCACACATAATCACCCACCTGAGGCAAGCTCAGTTTACCACAGAGTCTGTTCAAAAACATACTAAACAGCCAGAACACAGAAGAAAGCAAAAACATAAAACAACAGTAAAAAGAGTTTATCTGGATCCATCTGGATTTCATGATCGTTAACAGGGAGAACATGTTTGCCTTTTGTTTTTTTACTTTGAACATTTTTGCAAACGTGCTGATTTCAATTTCGGCTCATTTTTCACACAGATTGGTCCGTTAATGTGGTCTGCAAGGAGTACAATGCAAAGCAATTATGGGGAGGTGCTGACAAGTGACAAGTAAATGGATTTAGAGGAAAACAAGGGGAAGCATGAGAGAAATGTGCCAATAGAATCACAGGAAAGCTGGTACAATCACATATTTAGGACAATAGCTAGCGAAAATCTTCCAAAGGCAACATTTACAAGGCCCACAAGCTCATTAGTTTATCCTTTGACATGAATTCATATGCAGGCTGACAATGCAACATCTGCACACACACATACAGGGTGGACATGAGACATTTTCTGATTGGGAATGTCTCCACAACAATCAGTTAAAGCAGTTAAAACATCACACACACACACACACACACACACACACACACACACACACACACACACACACACACACACACACACACACACACATCCTGGGTAACCCTACATACATGCTCTCTCTCTCTGTCGCAGACAAACTCTTTGTCTGCCGTTCCCCTCAGCTGGCTTCAGCTAAAACAACTGCAGCTCCTGTTTTCACGACCATGTTGAAATTAAAGAAAAAAATCATAAATAAAATCATAAATACCTAAGGGAGCGCATAGCTGCTCATTTATACATGCAATTAGAACAGAATCAAGTGGAGGAGACTTAACAAAGGAACACCACACAGAAAAACCTTTCCACAAACCTACTCTCTGGTGTTTCATGGAAGATGTTGTTGCTTTTTTGTTTTTGTTTTTTCGAGACATGATTTATCCCACCTTCAGTGATACATCAGATCACAATCCCAAGAAAATAAAGGCACTGTCTGACACTCATAGCAGAGGAGTAATAACAACACTGCAGAGATAAAGGCACTGCAGACTAATACAACATTGGTGCCATAAAAGCACACAGTGTGTTCCATCCTGATAAGAATTATACTATTATACTGTATGGAGGACATCTTGTTTATAATGCAGATAGAAACTATGTCCTACAATGCTAGCATAACTTTACTAATGTGGTTGTATGGCTGGTAAAACATCAGAGAGATCAAAATGTTTAGAAAAGACTGAATAGCAACAGGATAAAACCCACACAAGTGAATATAGCCTGTGGACATAAAAAAAAGGTTGTTTTTCCCATTGACTTAAAGCAGCTGCCTATACTGTAACTCTCAGATTCTATATGGATTTTTCATAAAGCCTTTATGTGTCTGATGCAGATGACCATTTTCTACCTCCAAATGATGTGGAGATATATGACGCTTATTTGGCCGGAGGCAGGTCAGAAGGCACTAGAACATCAATAATTCAAAAGTGTGTGTGTATGTGTGTGTACATGTGTGCATCTGAGAATGTGAGATGGTACATGTGCGTTTATGGGCGACCAAACAACACCTGATACACCAAGTTCTTATTTTCAAATTTCAACCTCCATTTATTTGAACCAAAAAAAGAGATCAGGGTTAAATCCACTAAACTGAAATACAAAAATAAGGGACTCAAATCGAAATCAGTATATGAACACAATTTACACATACATCCAGTGCTGTGGAGCAGGATGACAGCATTGTGAAAATGACAATACTTTTGATATGGCAACAGGGGAGCTTGGTCAAGCCAAAATACTTTGTTTAGGCAACTGCGTAATCAGCTAGGACTGTCTATGAATTTGTGGCTTGGATCTATGTCGTGGTCTGTCCCGGTTTTAAAGCTAACAGTAAAAAAATAGAAGGGAGACTTCTCGAGAGCCATCCCAAATCCTATCTTTCAACCCCTCCCTCCCTCCCTCTCTCTCCCTCTGCCGGTCTCACCGTCTGGTCTGCTGCAGCAGGCACCCTATGTACAGAAGGGGCCAATTCCATTATCCCGAGAAATTAAACAGAAACCAAACCGAGCCGTGTGCGCAATGTGGGGAGGGGTTGTAAAGGTGATTTCGCTTATCGGGAACAATGAGTTTCTTAGAAATCGTGTGTCCCACTCAGCACGAATTCTAACCAGAATGGGCGTTGTCTGTTTATATGGCCGCGCTCTCTTTTCTCTCAACACTGTATTTTGATGGAAATTCCACAGGGCGCCTTTGGTCCAGAAAAAAGAAAAGAAATAAAACCCGGGCCCCATCTGTGACAAACAGACAGTCCAACACCAACAGGTCCTTGCACGTGTGCGTGTGCGTCCGTGTGCTTGTGTGCGAGTACGTTATTGTGTGCGCAAAAGTGTGCGTCCGTGCGCTTTGGCAAAGAGGAGGCAGGGAGGGTGGGTGGAGGAGACGATATCAAACGGAATCCCTGATCACTCCTTGCCCCCGTTAACCAAAGAGAGCTCTTTGAGAATTCCACTGGCGTCCACTCGCCTTCTCTCCCGGATCATGTCCTCCAGGCTGCGAAAGACCAGAGTGTGCACCTCGCTGCCGGACAGATGCACTTTGAGGAAGTACTGCTGCTCCGCTGAGTGCGCTTCTCCCCCGGCTTTGAACTCCCGTTTCCCAAAGCGGCACCAGGCAGCGAAACTTTCCGAGTTGGTCCAGCATATCTCCTCGCTGTTCAGGCCCACGTGTCCCGCTGCGTTCTGCATCACTAGGTCAGGGGGTAGCGGCCGATAGCGGTATCGATTATTGACTATTCTCCCGTGGCGGCCGTTGCTGATCTCAAGCAGGCTGTCTTTGCGGATTTCGCCCTTGTGCAGATGAATGATTTGGTCGTCCTGCTCGAAGATGACCCAGTGGGGGGCTTGCGCGGTGGCCACCAGCTCCAGCAGGTCCCCCGGTTTGCACATAGTCAGCAAAGTTTTGGCCGAGTACACATGCAAGTCCTCGTTCTCCCGCAGCTTGGAGAAGATGCATTCCTGTGAGCAGAAAGCCGAGTACTCCACCTCGCTGACCGAGAAGGGTCCCTCCTCGGTCGGGCTGTGGTCCTTGGTGAATCCGCAGTCAGACGGAGTGCGGTCGTCCACCTCCTCCTCTTCGTCAGAGAAGAAGTAGGCGACGCCGACTCGAAGCTCGTCCTTCTCCAGCCCGGACGGATCCCCCGTGGGCAGTTCGCTGTAGTTGAGGTGGGTGATCCGATCCAGTTGATTTCCCATCAATGACCTGGCAAGGGAGAGGCATGGACTGCGGTGTCTGAGGGGACAGGGAGAGAGCACGGGAATGAGAGAGGGTATGATAAGCTGTAAAATACGGCATCAAGCAAACATGTTAACCGTTCACACAATAAGACGCGTTGTTCACAAACGCTTTGCTACATGTGGGTGATTTTGCTCGGTAGTGGAGAGAAGTGGAAGAAAGCCCTCAACAGTTCTCAGCACTATGCAGACAGAAAGGAAAACTCAAAATAGTGCACTGATGATTTACTGCCCCTTGCCCTCTTCGCACATTTCTTCACACACATAAGTCAGCCACTAATTAGAGCACAATGTGTATATGCTGAGGTGATTCACGTGCAAACAAAAAGAAGAAAAACGGAACAAGAACGGCAGCTGCAGCTGAAACAGATGAGAGAAACTGCTGTAAATAAAAGGCAACCTGGTGCCTTACGCATAGCGCATGGCAAGAAAGTGTGAGGGAAGAGGATACCTGTGCGCTCCCAGGGCAAGGGGTTAAATATCCTTATGGTCCATTAGTACAGAGGGCTGCGCAGTCCCCTGCTCTCCTTCTTTCTTTTTGTTCCTTTTCCCTTTCTTCTCACTCTTATCCCTTACTCTTCGCACCGCTTACCGTGCGGTCCGGCTGTCGTGAGCTCGTGCTTCACTTCTACCAGCTCCACCTCCGTTTAAGTACCAAGGAGAGCTCCGCCTCTTCCTCCGCGCTCCGCCTTTAGGTTGTTTTACTGGAGCACAGTCACGGCTCCATTACTGCCCTGCCAATGAAAAATGCCGCGGAATATGCCAGTCAATCAGATGATCCAATTAGGGGCGCTTAGGGCGGCTGGCGGCGATAGGCGACTGTTACCGTGGCATGGTTTTTGTTGTCAGAGAGCTGAGGAATTCTCTACATGATCAGCGGAGTCCGCGTATAAGTTCGAGGCAGCAGTCACCTGCGATAACAACTCGCATGCCTCATGAGGAATATATGAGAAAAGTTCAGATTCCTGTGCTCTATAAACATTTCTGCTATCTCAAAAAATACTCTCCAAACTGCATCCTTATCATATCCATACAGTTACTGCAGGACGTGACAAATGTGTACACATCTTCCGGAATACAGGAGTAGGTCCCATCCTCCAGTTCCCATGAGCATCTTGTAAATTATTTCCGCATGCCTCACCTGCTTCACTACACTGCATCACTTGTACTCTCATATCTGTCAGTGTGTGCCTGGTAGAGACCATTAAGGGAGGGGCTGGAGGCAGGTGTGTGTGTGTGTGTGTGTGTGCAAGGCAGGAAGAAAACAAAGGAGCCTACAGAGACATTAATACAAGGTCTACAATATTTCACTTTGCACTAATGTTGCGTCTAGGAACAAAATATGTCTAAAATGAAATTCATATCAAATTTCAACCCGTGACTCACTTTTTGCATGCATAATATATTGTATACTTGCATATTGTGCATGCAAGATAAATGTGCTTACACTTGTGCCATCTCCAGTCTGCGGTGATGTCTCCCTTTTCATCATCACCACCCAAAACAGATAGCCATCTTGCCATTTATATCAAACCCTCTCGATGGAGTTTATGTTTTCTCTGTATACCTCTGCTTTGGAAATCTGCTTTCTGGTAGCATCTGGAGAGATCCATAGAGTAGCTTTCTTTTTCTTCTCCCAGATGGCTGGAGATAGCAGCTCTCCAGTTGCTAATATTGAACGGTCCTTGGTCTTTGTTTCCGCTGGTGACAGGCAGAGCAAGTGGAGGCTTTTTCGCTAAGTGAGATATGATTGTACATATTTACACACTCTTACCCACACAAATAAAGGGCAAGCACACACAGTCACCCATGTATTTCCTCCTGTGTATCTAGCCTGCCATGTGAGAGCAAGAGTGCATGCATCTGATGGATCGCCTGCAGTGAAGCTGCGGGCAGAGTGGTGCAATTCATGATGCACACTATGTATCCCTTTGTGTGTTTTTATGTACTAGAGAGTTAGAGAAATGCAGTAGCTAAAACATAGCTGCTACGTTCTAAGTATGATGGGCCCACACACACACACACACACACACACACACACACACACACACACACACACACACACACACACACATAAGGTGTCATGGGACTGTGTGCAACGGCTTTGGCTACGGTTCCTACAGGCATGTGGTTCTGCCACCTATAATTTACATTGAGCATAAATGAGTTTCCTTTGTAGATACCGCCTCTTCTGGATAGACTCATATACTGTACTTTTTTCTTTCACTATCTTCTTCTCTCTTCCTCTCTCTTTTACACACACATGCACACACCTAATCATATATGCAGCTGGCGTAATAATATGGCAGGGTGCAGACAGTACTGGAATAACTACTGAGACAGGGTGATATTTCATAACCCCAATAATTGGATACGTCTCTATTCTCTAATTACTAGCTAAATCATGTACGCCGCTGTGTCATACCACGCAGATAAAACAGACTGACGCGCACATGTTCGCGGCCAACTGTCCACAAATTTATGTACAAATGGAGTCGTGTCTGCCTCACATGTGAACGATGAGAGACTCACAAACCAGTGTGCACACAAATGCATGTCTGTCTCTTGTAGTTACAACAGTGCAACAGCACATATAGCAGCTCATCCCACTAATGGATCTTGTAGTGCTGTACCCCTGCAAACTGTGACAAATGCGTCATAGTATTATGGACAAAGAGGCTGAGAAAGTTTTCGATATATGCAATATAAATGGAGTGTCTTTTGAAAAGAAACAACACTACATCAAGTCATAAACCCCTGAGGCACAAGAGGTGTTTGTGTTCATGTGGAGTTGCTCTTGTGGGGTATGGAAAGACATTTTAAAGACCTGCATGCTGTATATCATTTGCTACGTTGGTGGCATTTTAGGATTTTATCCTCTAAATGACTAAAATAGCATATAAGAGATCACCTTTTTCTCGGTTTCTCGCTTCAACTAAAACACCAAGGTAGAGGAGAATACAATGTAAGCTTTTTTGAGATACTCTATTGATCCCCGTGGACAGAATAATCTTTTTGCTTGTGCCTTTCCAGGCGGGTCAAAGACCAGGGTCAGCTAAAGAGCAGTGTCAGGTAAAATTACTACTGCTCTTGGGTGCCAGGTTTTTGTAGTTGTTGGAGACAGCCTGCTCGGTATAAGAAACAGTTAAGTGATTACGTAAAGAGCCAAACATTACATTCTGCAGAAGAGTCAGGCAGTGCGCCTACGTATAAAGGTTGCAGCTGCATAAAATTACTCAGCAATTACCTTCTCTGTCTTTGTGACATAACGTATAATGTCCCACATGTAAGTGCTGGATGAAAGTTATTTACTTCATCAGTATCACATGTGTATATATTTGGGATTATTATTACTGTAATTAATATAATCACTTTGTATGTATTTCAGGCTTAAACTTGTCAACCTATAGTTACTGGGAGATTTTGGCGATATGATGTTGGTCTGTAACATCTTATATGCTCGGTAAAGTAATGCTAATCATGCTAAGACAGACACAAATGACTGCTGCCGTTTTCGGTCATGGATATTGCCTGAAAAATCTGAAAATATGTGATTATATGAGTATGCATTGCAGTTATATCTTTTCATCATACCATTTCTGACTATGCAGACGGTAGGCATTAACATCATCGTCAAAATACATAATCCCTGTGAAGTTTTCTTATAGATTATTATTCCTTAATCAGAGCATAGTGTTTTACTGATTGGGAATTGATAGCAATGATGCTTGAGTCTTTCCATAGTTATACACTTGGCTGCACAAAATAAAACATTTACTGTGGCTGCACTGTAGCTACATTAATGTATAGAAATCATACATTTTTAAACATTTATTGAACCTCAGTATTTCTGCTGACAACATTGTTTCAAAGGAACCTGCTCAAAGACATGTTACAACGCAATGAATCAGGATTTCTGTGCATGGTGGATGGTGGCGAGCCAAGGAATGTTTGTGAAACTAATCCCTTGGGCAGAGACTGTCCAATGGTGGTTGGACAACCATTAACTATCAGACACAGCAGAGTTGTGGACAGGGGTCTGATACCAACTATAATCAATATGTAAAGTGTTTGGTGACTGTTGTCTTTTTGTAGCCTTCTCTAAAGCATGAAAGCCAACATAGATACAACCTTGTGCTTATCGGTTCCAATCTAAACTGCAAAGCATGCCTGACTAATGACCTTACAACTATTAACATTATGTCACAAAGCTAGTAGTGTAGAATTGGCAGCACTTTATAATACAGCCAGTGACTAAGGGCACACTTCCCCTAGAATGAAATATAATTTTTTGTTTTTTATTTGAAATTAAAATTTATAAATTTTCATTTACCTACAAAAACTGGTAATAGCACTAGAATAGGAAAGAAACAATTTAGTGGGGAACATCATTTAGCAATTTTCCAGGTTATGTTTGATAACCCATGTCATTATTTTCATTCATTTCTCCTGCACCATTTCAGTGACTTCTCCACTTCCAACCTGCATTTCCTCTTCTATCTTTTGAGATTAGTCCACATATTTAAAGTCCTGAAAGAGTTTGCTGTTGGTATAAAGTCAATAGTGAAGAGGGACAAGAGGTATAAAAACTAAGGGACTCAGCCTAATCTTACAACTTGACCCCTTTAAAAAAATCAAGGACTCAGAGGAAAAGTGATGTGCTGATGCGTTTCCTGAAAAGCTTTACAGGATTTGTAGTTTTAAAAGCAGAACTGAAATCACCAAGTCAAATTCTTATGTAATTATATTTGGTTTCCAGATGTCCAAAGGTGAAGTGCAGTGCCAGGTTGACTGCATTATCTGTAGGCTGGTTTAGACAGTATGCAAACTGTAGCGAATCCATCACGGGGGTTGTGACTAATTTAATGTGTGTCACCAATATGTGCTCAGATGTCTTCATTGCCAGCGATGTCAGGGCCACAAGCCTGTAGGCCTTAATGTTAGATATTTTTCTTGAGTTCGAAATAGGTTTGGAATTTTTGAGGCAAGCAGGTATCTTGTTGGGCTGAGTGAAGCATTATAGATGTCTATGAAGACTGGAGTCAGTTGTTATGAGCAGTGGCTTAGTGAGGGGTTAGATGTGTGGGCCTACTGTTTTGTTTTTCTCCAGTTTAAAAGGTACCATTCCTCTGTGAATAGTGGTGAGAGGTTAGGAATAGCTATATTAAAAAAAAAGCACTCAAACTGTCTGGTAGTTCAGGGTCCGCCTTGGATGGGGTAGCTTAGTGTCAGCAATTGACAGCGGCTAGATTTGAAAACTGAGGCTATGTCCACATTGGCAGTGATGCGGTGATCAGAGACCACAGGTCATTTCAAGTCACTATGGGCGAAATAACTGCTGGTGACACAAAGTGAGTGGGTCCCAAGATCAGCTTCTCTCTTAGTAGAGCAATTGAAGTGGCTACCAATGACAGCAAAGGATACCGCTGATTGATGTACGACCTGGGAGTAAATACTAGAGGGTTACCTAGGCAACCCAACAAGACTGGAACATCTGCAAGCAAAAAATGGTTCAAATTCTTTCAGCTCCAATAAAATGACCAGGTTGGTTTTTCTCCCAAGTCTTCCTGAAAAAGAGGATTTACAAGGGTTAGTGCAGTTTTATGTTAGCAGGAAATTAGCATGCTAGTTTCCATTTAAGAGTGCTTCTGACAGAAGCATTTTTAAAAAACTAGAGCCTGCAGCTCTGCTCTAACTTTGGTAATAAACAAACATGGAAAACAAAAAAGCATTGATGATTGGACGGTTATTTTATAGGCCTGCAGCTGACATATAATGATGTGTTACCTGATGGCTAGCTACTGAGCTGTCACTAGCCTAATATAAACATATTAGCACACTGAAGATGTAGGATGAAGGTTAAATTGTTCTCAATGAAAGCTTATATTGAGGATCCCAGAGGGGCAGAAACAAACACAAATATATGTCAGGAAGAAGAAGCTGAAAACAGATTAATTTTAATCTAAAAGAACATCTGATTTGATACATCCATAACAAGAGGCTAGCCATTAATGTATTAATGTATTATTATTTATTACTTGTCATTAAAATGTCCTGATCCTAAGCTTAATAGCCACACTGAAAGGCCTGAGAGGAATTCTTTTATGACGTACTCATATATTCGGTGCTTGGGACATCATGAGCCCATGGGGTGTTGTGCAAGTCAAGAGTTTTCAAAAACTGAGTTTAAATATCTGAGAAGCTAAGAATGAGTACTTGTTATTTTTAGGGCCTCATTTCTGTTCAGTAAAACCAGACACAGAGCATTGCAGTAGTCAGTTAAAAACATGACAGCTTCAGTCACTGATACTCTGAGCTGGAAGCAGGGCTGATACAAAATCAATTAACAAGCGGAGAGAATGTGAGTGACGTTTGAAAACGTCGAGCGGTTACAGTTGCAATAACTGCTGCCGCCAAAGTGGGCAGGACCAGAGTTAAACTTTTCCCAACTTCCACGCAAGCAATTGAAATGTCCATCAATGAGTGTGCAGGAAACGTCTGACTAACCTGGTAGTCAAAACATTACAGAGTTACCTTGGCAACCCTGGAGCGAATCGCTTCCAGTGTGGATGCAGTTTATCTTTTACATATCACACAGTGCAGCAGCGGTTCTCAAACTTTTTTTTTTTTTAAACAGCGCTCCATCATTTGCAGATTAACTATTTTAACCCTCACACCCACGTACCACAAAAACATTCTCTCCTTTGCTTACACACTCATACAGTTTTTTTAAACACTGACTATCAGTAATCAAGAAATACAAACAACTTCAGTGTGTGACATTTCAGAAAAAAATAAATAAGTACAATTTTAGTAAAGCAAAGTGAAGAAGTGTCCAAACTTGTCCAAACAATCTTTATACTGTCAGAAGATATTATTCTGAGAAACATTGTGACATTGTGGTTTCTTTTCATTACTCACAGCGGTGAAGAATGCAAGACTAAAATGCTTGCCTTGATGTTCAGTCTTGTGATATTTGGTGCTTTGGTTTAACCTGGCAGTTATTTCACATACTTCCATGTTTTGTTAGTAGTGTAAAGGTGGTTGCACTTCATAACACAACCCAGTAAATACTTACTGGTAGAGACATTAAATTAACAGCTTAAAGTGGCTTAAACCTCCCAATCATATTTCATAGTTACCTTTGCTACTGAGGTCACGTTTTTGGTAGTGTTTGTGTACGTGTGTGTCATTCTATCTGTAAACACAATAACTCAAAAAGTTTTGAAAGAATTCTGATAAAACTGTGTCGAGTGGGGTCATGTTTACGATCCATTAAAGTTTGACTTACATCCGCAAAAGTCTTCAAGATCAACTTAACGATTTATTAGTTGAAAATTGATAAAAAAGACTTATAACTATAATTCTTACAAGTGTGGCATGTAATGTCAACGTATAAAAAGTACTGTATAAAGATTTCAAAATCTTATTTCACATTTAACCTTTGACCTCTCCTTCATGGCCAATAGATTGATCTGACAGTCAAAGTGATAGTAATGATATACAGAGCTATTTAAAACTGTTTCTTACTGCCACTGTTTTTATTGACATCATTTAAGGTTATTGGGACTGATATATGTGCATATCAAAAATATTACATTGTTTTGTGATATTTTCACATTTACATATCAATACTTAGTATCCATTACCTACTCCTACATAATGTTTGTGTGATCATAAACATCTGTTATGCTACCCTTATCTAGTTTTTAACTCCACTACAAACTTCTTAAAGTATGTTTGAAAAGAACAAAAGAAACAAAATTTGTATATACATATATATACATACATACTACTACTACTAAAATTATAAATAATAATAAAATTAATTTAATTATTTCTCCTGTCCTGTAAAATGCCTGAAGTTATCCATTTCTTTAAATTACTTACAACCAGAGATGAGCAGTAACGCGTTACTATAATCCGATTACTTTTTTCAAGGAATGAGTAAAGTAAGGGATCACTATTGCAAAAAAAGTAATTAGATTACTGTTATTTTCCCGTAAGCATGCTGTGTTACTGCGTTACTAAACCGTGATTTTGTTTGTAAGAGTGTCTCATGACGAGCGTGCGATGTCCGTGGCAGCAACAGACGTGTGTAGATCAACAATAGATAATATGGATTGTGGGAGAGAGTACGACCATGCAGCGTTTAAATATTGGAAGTACTGACATTACTTTGAGTTTGTTACCTTAAAAAGTGACAAAAACATTAGCGTCCGTTGTACACTCTGCATAGGAAGAAAACTTCTTTCTACGGCGAAAAATTAAACGTCATATCAGAGCAAGCGCCTTACATGCTGTCGTGGGCAAGTGGAATTCACAGAGAAACCCCCGGATCCCCCCACTGACACGACCGCTGCAGTAACTGGCAAACCTCCACCCGCCCCACTCCAGCTAAACAGGTTTAAATAGACTTAAGAGCGACAGTACTTACTGCCGCCGAATCTTTGATGTTATTTATCTTCTGCTGTGTTTTACTTGCATCTATTTGAAAGAGCGAGTGTAAACACAAAAAATTATTTTATTTTATATGCTGGAATATGCAGAAAATAGGTTTGAATCTTAAAACAATTTCTTCCAGTCAGAGAATGTTGCATATAATTTAATTTTTGCTTGCTGCAATGTGCATAAAATTTAAAGATTAAAACTAATAAGACAGTTAAAAAAAAAAACTTTTTCATTTGATTCAGTTTTATATGATGGATTATGCAAAGAAAATAGATTTAGGCTGTAATGTCTATTGCTTTATTGCGTATTCTGGTCATGTATCATATTTTAAAAAGTAATAAAGTAACTAAATAAAAAGAATATTTGAAAATAAGTAATCAGTAAAGTAACAGGATTACTTTCGAAGAAGTAATTTGTAATTAGTAACTAATTACTATTTTCAAGTAACTTGATCAACACTGCTTACAACGTACTCTGTTTCTTCTATCCTTTAAAACTTAAATTGTTACCCTGTCAATGGAAAATTGTACTTAGTAGTCAGTATAATCTTTTAATGATATAAGTTTCCATATATGCTTAGAGGTGTATAATTGATTGTGTAGTGATAGGATGTGTGATCTTTAGTAGGCTTTGTGTGCATTCCAGGGTGTTCTGGTATTCAAACCCACATCCTGGGAGCATGGGAGAGGTCATACCTTGTCTTATTGTTTTATGATAGGATAAACCAGGGGTCGGCAACCCTAGGCACGCGTGCCACCGTTGGCACGCGAAGGGTTAACTGATGGCACGCACGACCATAGCTGGACTGGCCATCGGGCATACCGGGCATTTGCTCGGTGGCCCGATGATTTTATTTTTTTTTTTTTTTGGTGGTTGGCCAGCCAGACGCTGGTCGGTGTGTAAAAATAACTCAGTTGTTTGGTGTTGGCCATGGCGTAGCTTCCACAGATTCAGTAAAATTAACAAGTGGTGGAGGCCAGCAGGTGGATGAGGGAAGGGGGGGGCAGGAGGAGAGACCCGAGGCAGCCGCCGGTCGGAGCGTCAGGTGAACTAAACTTCAGGTAAGAAGTTATGACCTGCAGTCTATCTGGGTCAGATATAAACCAAGTTTAGGTGCAGTTTATTTTCGTTGTGCTGACTTTTTACAGTCAGTTACAACAACTCGTACTGCGTACTAGCTAGCTAGAATACTGCTGGGCGGGTGCTATGATTTTATTGATAGTGAACTTTATTTTATTCATAAGGTTAGTTAGTAGAGTTGCCAACCGTTCCGTACAAACGGAATCGTCCCAATGATCAGCTGATCAGCTTTTCTCTCTTGTTTGTTTATGGCTCACTTTGCGCCAGAAAGAGGAAACCGCCGGATGTCGCACTAAACAACAGCAGCACGTTTAAGCTTGATCAGCTGTTGTTAGAATTTATTTAATATTAATTTCTAGTATCAGCTGATGTTTGCTGGAGCCACAGCTGTAAAGCTGCTGGTCATGATATCGGTTTGTATATCTGGTGAGAGGGAAACATGCAGATGAAACCAGGAGATGCCCTTACTGAATCATCAGAGCTGAACAGGTGATGTAGAAACAGGTTTACCTTTTAGGTGACATGAATGGGTTGAAGGGAAGTTATGAACTGTTTCTGAGAGACAAATAACACCAGGATCCTTTTCTACGTAGCTGACAGCTGGTAACTATGCAGGGGCGGATCTAGCAAAGTTTTGCCAGGGGGGCCAGGTAGGGCATTAACAGGGAAAGGGGGGCACAAAGAAATACTTTCTTATTCTCATTTAAAATGTCTGGCTGTTATTAAATAATTATCTGAAGCTTACAACCAAAGTTTTTATCTGACGTAAAATGAATAGAAATCATACATTTACCAACAAGACAGTGTACATCACTGTCACAACAGCATTTGTTTTCATTCAAAGGCTTTATGGCTTTAATATCTGGGGTGCCGGTCTTTAGTCAAAATGCATCCATAGACTCGAGACACAGTGCATTTTTGGGACTTTCAGGTGTATGGACCAATGTTTTATTTCCTGATCAAACCAGAAATCTTTAATGAGCAGCTAGATTTCTCTCGCATTAACTGGCTGAGTTAATGCCAGTTAATGCAACATCGAAGCAGCTGGAATCCACAGCTGTGCATGTTCATGGAGCTTGCATTTTCACCTGCTGGACATCACTACCTGACAAGTTTAACTGTCTTCAGAACATTGCAGAGGCCTTATTGACAGTATTTGGCTCTACATAGCTGTGTGAGCAGATTTTCTATCACATGAGTGTCCTCAGGTAGCCATCTGAATGTTGGACACTCAGAGACCTGTGTCTCTGAGTGGGAGACCAGAGATCACATTAACATGTGTGTCTCTGTATTAACAAACATACCATATTGGCCCAGTTTATTTTTCTTATCACTGTTGTGAGGAGACCATAAATAGCATTTGTATTTTCTGTTGTACAGTTCATTTGCTGTTATGGAGTTCTTGTTATGAATAAAAAGTGTCTTTTTTTTGTTTCAAAATAGCTGATAACTATTCGCTGATAGCTGCCAACATTTGCAAATATAATTCTATAAAGTGGTTCTATATAATGTGTAACTGTTCATATAGAGCGTTATTAAATTTATTGCTAATGCAATCATATGGCACACTGACTTCTGAGGAAATTTTAAATGGCACTCGCCATCAGAAAGGTTGCCTACCCCTGGGATAAACGTATCTATGTCTGTTTTAGGCTAAGTGCATTTTGTTTAGATGAACTGTTGGACTTCCAGACCAGCAGGTTTAGGGAAGTCATTTATGGGGACACACACACACACACACACACACACACACACACACACACACACACACACCTAAACATCCACATTCCAATGTAAGGAACAAACACCCACTGATGTATAAATAAAGACCAGGGCAGTCTCAGAGCGCGTGTCACAGAGCCCTCACTCTCACTGCGGGTGCTCTGTGCTGCCCTTGTATACAAGTAAAACTGTGTTTCTCCTCTCTGATTCTTAACTGAAGAAGTGCTTTAGAATACATCTCTTGACATACCCCCTTATAAGTAGCTATAAATACTACTGGTAGAGAAACCAGAATAACTGCATTTTAATTTAAGATTAAATTCATCTCAGTTATGGGTTGTATGAGATAGTGCTACCTAACAAACGCCTTTATTTAGCATCTTCTCCCACAGCCCGTGCGGCCAGCTTTGGGAGTCACTGCTTCATATGTTGTTTTATGGTGGCTGTCAACTGATCCAAGCTGGAACACACCTGACCTAACTTGACTCCATTAGTTTTTGTCATCCACTCAACATCACTGAAGGTGTCTCTGCTTTAGGCGGGGCAAAAGGTCAGTTTTTCCCCTCGCTTTACAACCTATTTCTCATGGTAAAATGAGAAATAGACGCAGTATATTTCAGTGGGACTGTCTTTGACTGCAGACTTCCTCTAACAGCACTACAATCTGTATTTCTTTCTAATTTATCTCTCTCTCAGCTACCTTACTTTTGATTGTCACAAGATATTGTACATGAGCCAAAAATGCAGATTAAATATGCAGATAAAAAAAAATGTGCTGGAAATCAACTGGGCTGTCCTGTCATATTAATTGTGCCATAAATAGAAGATGTTTGCCATCATGAACAAGCATCTGTTCCTCCAAGTAATAACAGAGACACATTTAGAGAGGATGGATGTTACTTTAAAAGACGAAGCCAAGAGTTTGGTTCTTTTCCGGAAAGGGCATAAACAGGGTGAACGAGCTTGCTTTTAGTTGCTTATTGGTTATTTGACATTATAGCTTTAACAGAAATGTCTAAACATTTGAGTCTTTTATTGGCTGAAGACCCTGGTTCATGTCCAGACAGTCACATATGGCATCAAGCTGTCCCAAGACATCTTGCAATTCAACAAGGGAAGAAATTGGAATAGTTTGGTCACAAAACATTCCTTTTGCCAATATGAAGAATTGAATTGGCAAAAGTGTTTCTGTACAACACCAGTTCCAAGAAATTCTCCCTCCGTGTTTCTCCAGATACAGCCAGAGCTCCCATTGTGATACAAAACAACTTCATTTGTTGCACTGTGTTTGTTTGTTTTTGTGCAACAATGTCCATCTACTGTAAAAATGCAATGAATGTGTTTGTGATTGTTAGATTTTGTTGCCAGTCACTTGTGTTTATTTTCTTATTTCTTTTTATTATCAAACATAGGATAGACAGTTTAGTCACATCTTGAGATTATATATATTTTTAGCTGTATTTTATCAGAAAACTTCAGACCCAATCAATGAATATATTGTTGGAAACCTTATATTTGTGTATTTATGGGTGTGCACGATCCAGTGTGTTCCAACTCTGTCTGTATTCCATTGAAAAGTAGGTCCTCCTTCAGGTTTTATCAGCTCTCCACAGGCAGCAGACTGTGAGTCAGTCAGGAGGCTCTATCTGACACATCTGAACTCCATCTATGTGGCTGTGGATGTTAACTTCTGTAGATTCAACATCTCCAAGAGCTAGTCCTGCTAGGGTCATTGTGCTCGGAAAAAGAAACAAGTATGTAAAAGGAACAAGTCTAAGACTAGACTGACTACTTAAGTTACTAATGGTATTATAACTCCCTGTATACTCAACTTAATCAATACGCGGGGTGAATATACCTCTATGCTATACCTTTATACTGATTTCAACAACTTAGTATTTGGAAATAAACTTTGTTAAACTTTGGTATTGGATCTTTTTGTTTGGTTGTTTTTGCTGTTTCCACACGTTTTCTGTTGCTGTCCTCTTTTTCTCTCTTTCCATGTGCATCTGCCTGGGCATGATGCCAAGTTCTCACCTTTCTGCCCAATCAATCGGCACACCTGAGATTCATCTACACATCGATACCCAGTGGAATCCACATTTTTTTCTCCTTCTGATTGTTCAGTTCGCCACCATGGCCAAGTGCAAGTTAGAATATTATAGTTTTGCTGATGGTGTTTTCAACATACAAGTAATTTTTGCTTCTACAGTTGGGTCCATAATTTACTAAAAATTTTGCAAGTTTTGCTCTGTGCAGAACTACTGCAGAATTTAAATTCAGCTAAAAAAAGGATTGCATGTTTAGGAATTACAGCAATTTTTAAACACAGTCCGCCATTTTCAGAGGCTCAAAAATAATTGGATAACAGACAAGCAGTATCACTGCCAGGAAAGACTTGTTCCCTTGTTATTTCATGAAAAAAAAAAAAACAATAACGGAGACACAATATCTGAAGTGGGATCAGGGAGGAATTTCTAATTTATAACTTTTAACCATAAATAGATGCCAGTGCCAGTGAGGGAAGCCACTCTCACTGGCTGAAAATCCAAAATAAATCTATCAAAGAGATATCAGAACCTATAAGAGTAGCCAGTAATCAAGAGTCTTGTACATTTAAAAAAAAGAATGAATACACTGACCAGCTCAATGAAACGAAAAGGCCTGAAACACTACAGAGGTTGGTAAAAGTGGATGATGATAGAATTATTTCTATATTTAAGAATTATGTTAGTTAGCCCAATTATTTTTGAGCCATTTTATGTAGATTTTTTGTGAAACCCCATCAGCTAAAGCTGAAAGTAGCCACTTCAATCACATGTTGACTGTTTGATTTAGAATCCACTGTGGGGTACAGAGGCAAAACCAGAAAAACAAGTGTCTTTATTCAACAGAATGGACCTAACTGTATGTCCCAGGAAAACCTCTTTCACTAATCACTGTGCCTGTTACCTCACCCAGCTCTTCACCGTCTAATCTCACTAGATAAAGCCTGCCTGTCCTGCTCTGCACTCCACACTTTACCATCAAGTCAGCACTCATCAGGCTGTCTTGCTCTCTGCTCCCTTTATCAGCTTCAGCTTTGTTCTCCAGCCAGCTCCAGCATGTGCTTCGATTGCTCTCCATCTACTCACCTGCACCTTTCAGGGCCTCCTTTCCCCGAGCTCAGATCTAGATGATAACTATTTAGCTACTGAGAGTATTTACTTTAAAATGGCGTTTGGTTTTTTTGTTGTTGTTTTTTTACAAACCTGAAAACGGGAAAAAAATAAATGTGTTTTTTTAGTGTTTACAAGCACCAATTTTCATTTATAAGTGAATAACCTTGTTAGATAACGCTGCACTGTTTGCAAAATAATCATGCTTTCTAATAACTGCTCATCACTGTTGGTGAGCTAAACGCCACTTTTGCTTTTGTTTCACTGCAAGATGGCAGATAAATGCAAAACGGCAACAGCTTAACAGATACGACACACCAATGTGTCATAAAACAAAACAAACGGTCAATTCAATTCTATTCAGTTCTGTTTATATAGCACCAAATCACAACAACAGTTGCCTCAAGACGCTTTATATTGCGAGGTAAAGACCCTACAGTAATACAAAAGTCACACAGCTGAAAAAATCTATCTAGTACATGAACTCTATTCCCACAAATATTTCTCTCACACCGAGTTTATACTAAATGTATGTCATTTGATCCATTTCCCCCCAAATTGCTGTTGCTATACGTACAGAATACAGTAATCTTACACTCTCTGAATTCCCTGTAAGAGATTTTGAGCTTGAAGGAATCTTCTGACAGATTTGATTTGTAGACTGATGCATCTAATGCACAATAGTAGCAGAAGGTAATGATGTTAATTCTTTTTGCTGGTCTGCTCATATCAAAGTAAGCAGGTCAGGCCATCACTTGTCCCCCACCGACCCCACCCCCTCGTCTTTTGCTGCCAACCCATCCCCTCTTTTTCACCCTCTCTGGTCGGTGTTGTACATTGGTATGCAGGGTGATGTTGGCCAGTGTTTGCAGGGGAAGGATAAAGCAGTAATCAGTGCCAATGAAGCAGTTCTTGTCCCAGAGCACAAATGTGCCAACATCAGCAACCCCACCAAAGCATGTGTATCAGTATGTGCATGTGAGCCCTTTTTTTTTTTTTATGGGAGAGAGCGAGTAGTACCAGTGAGGTCAAGCAGAGGTCATTTTCCTGGACACAGTTCTTATATCGGAGCTCTTTCTCTCTTGTGTGCAACTGTAGCTGTAGAATATGATCACACCCAGTGAAACACAGCCTGCTGGCTTTTCTATTTTTTTCTGTCTTAATCTCCATCGCACTGACACAGGAGGAGCAATTATTCTTTCCAACCCCCCCCACCCCCGAAAAAAAAACTTCGTTTTACACCAATCCAGTGGTTCTCAGACTGTGGGGTGGGCCCCACTGGTGGACTTTCTGATAAGGTGCATGCCAGAAAAAGTTTGAGAGCTAATCAAACACAAATTCTATACCTGCCTTAACTGTGGACCTGCAGGCCCAATTTGTATGGTCCTGATGCAACTGTTGTGAAAGATATTCCAGGGTGAAAATATAGAATGGCTGTTTTTGTTTGGTTAACATTGGAGGGGTTAATAAACAAGGTGATACAGTGAGTCCAAAATCTACAATTTATTATTTATAAAAATCACGGGAAAGGTGAAAATGGAATGTTTTAGTGCCAAAGTGCCAATGAGCACGGAGCTAAACCATTATTCGCATCAGCAGCCCAGCTAACTGCTTATAGGATGGCTGAGATAGCGGCTTCCAGCTGGCAGCCCCTCAGTGTTAGTGTGTGTAAGCAATTCTCACCCAGATAAATAAAGGTTACAATAATTAACGCTCGGAGAACAGTTGCCTTAACTGTGATTATCCTCCTCTGCTGTTTTGAACCAAAGCACATTCATCATCCTGTTTTCTCAGCCCATTAACGCACATTAACTGGCTTTTATTTATTTATTTCTGTTATCTCTGTCAATAAAGTTGTTTGATTTAAACTGTTGACCGAATGCTTGCTGAGTGAAAAGTGTTTTATGAGAGGAGAGCTCCAGATGGTGGTTGAAGGACATATTCACGTTGCGACACTGCTTCTCTGTTTGGGTCCATTCAGCCTTAATAATTAGAGCCAAGAGGCCATCAGAGGTCACACTAGAAAAATTATAGCCTTTACTCTGTGTTTTAGCATAATATTAATCAGCTCCTGTGTGATAAAGGCCAATCTAGAGTCAACTTTTGATGGTGATCTCAATATGTACTCTTGGTAACATCAAAAAGATGTGAGCCATGTTATTACATATTACATATACACACAAATACAAATACACACCCACATGATGTTATGCTTCATTTTAAATGCGCTGAATAATTATTATTATCAGCTGAATTTTACAGAGCGCTTCAATCATGAATTCAAATGAGTTTAACTGTTTAAATGGCTAAAGGGTCAACCGTTTGAGTCAGCAAGTCTTCCTGAGAGTAAAACAGGAATTAGCATTCATGCATTTAAATTACAAATTAGGCTTTTATTGTAGAAAGATGGGTGATACTAGTTGCTCTCATTTTGTGATGACACAGATTTTACTGAATTTCACAAACAAACTGCATTCCAATCTCATCGTTTTTTATTTGCTTACTCTGAATTTGACTATTATTGTTATTATTGTATCATTCACCACAGAGCATTTCCAGTGACAAGCATTTTCACGCTTTGCATTTCTACTGAATATATATGTAAGGAATTTTAGGTAGTGAATAATTTCTGGGTATTTTAGTGGAAAAATGGATGTTCCACTATTCATTTTGTCTTGTATATTGTGACAAAGACCGTTCTACTTTTCCTACTTACAATAAAATATCAACAGCAGCAAACATGGCAGGCACAAATTACTTCAACTATGAAAAAATATTTAAAGTATAACTGTGTGGTAGAACTTGACCGAAGCGGCTAAAGAAGGGCAGGAGACAGATGCTGTCCAGTGTAGTGCGTGATTTATTCACCATTTTTGTGACCAAACAACATTTATAAAAAAATAAAAAGATCAACTCCATAGTAACCTGAGTACAAATTTAAATTCTATTGTATTATTGGGGAATTACACCCTTAGTCACAGGTTGTATTATTGAATAAGCCTATAGTTTCTTTCTACCACAAACTCATCCATAAGGACAATTTAATAAAAACATAGCCAGTCTTTTTAATTAATTAATTTTTTTTTATCAAAATAATGCTGTACATGTCACTATATCTGCATGAGGTAGAGCTGTAAATAACTGACTTCATCATCTTTGCGTACTATGAATAGCTTGTGGCTGCACAAATCTCACCATGATGAACCTATACTGCTGGCCCTATGTCACTTTACACTCAAGTATTTTCTGCAGTGCCACAGCTCTCCTTGGACCAGCGCAACACGGTAAGCAAAAGTGTTATCTCCTCTCAAGTTTATTTAATTCGAGGTGCTGTGTATTTAACTTGGGCCAATTCTGCACCATCTGCCAAAGGACACTGAATTCCTCCTTGGGAGAAGCTTTTTGTGGCAGATGTGCTGAAGAATGCTCTCATCAGGAAATGCAGAATACACAGCTTTTGCAGACGAGCAAAGGCACTGATGATAAGATTGGTCATGCCAGCCGCTACAAAGCTTACTGATAACATACTGATTTCCACAAATTCCAACCCCTTGCAATCTGTGCTGAAGTTCTGTGTGCCTGGACTGAAAGTCAGTTGCCACAGCTTGAATCTCAAAAACAGATGCCTTTTTTATTCAGAGCGCTACTTTGTTTGCTGTTAATTGCTATGGAGTTATGTTGCACTATTCACATCACAACCATCTTGGAACAAACGGGTTTACCTTTACTGCTCTGGCTTCAAAAATGTTTGTGCTGAATTTCTTTCACAGCGTGACTGTATGAGTGTGCGGATAGATTCAGCATGTGACTACCTCCTGTGTGGCCTGGTCCCTTGTCTGACAAGGCAGCCTAATCTGCTATCAAACAGCCTTACAGACCTTTGCCTCCTACAATGGCTGCCTAGCCTTGATTAGTGTGTGTGCAGTGCTTATGTGTGTGTGAAACGAGAAGTGGAAGAAAATAAGGTATGATTTAGTGGCTTCCAATCAGGAGTAAGGTAGAACATTGCCGTTATGGATTGCGGGCCCTAGAGACTGTAGACACGCATGCACTTACACATCCAGTGCACACCTACTCATAGCCAAGCATGCTTGCACACTCAGGCACACAAAGATAAATTAAAGGCCGGAAACTGCTGGGGAATTACCTGTATATCCCTGTGGTAAAGTTGTGATGGTTATGATGCAATCTTGCCCCAGTGGCTCAGTAATGTGTCATGAGGCACACACTAGTAAAATCCCCTTTTCCAGCCACAGAGGCAATAAATTCAAAAGCTAAACCTGTGTTGGATCATTGTACCTTCTTCATCATGCTTTTCTGTATATTTTTTCAGCAGCCTTTTATTTTGGATTTTGTGTTTACTGTGCTCAGTATTGATTCCATAAAACACTGCTATACATAAAAAATGAGGATAATCAGCACCTACCATCTGCTCATTTTGCAGAACCAGAGGACTACTGGCTCACTTTAACAGTAGTTAATCTGTTTGCAAACATGTAAAATATCTATTCAAAAACTTTAATCCAAGCAAAAAAAGCAAATGGAACAGAAACACAAAGCATCAACACTTACAGGATGACTACTGTCTATAAACCTGGCCTCCTGTTGAGCACTTCAGACCCAGTGGAGGGTTATATAAATGGGATTTCTCCAATTCAAAATGATCTTCAGTCCCCTGAAAGGTCAGCACTGTTACAATCAATTCTACCTGTCAATAGCATGAATTCACACATTACAGTTTGCCAAAGTTAAACCTGATGGTTAACTTTTACAGGTATGTACTTCTCGGCCAGAAAATCCCTTGGTTCAATTAAGTGAAAATGATTTAAATGCTGGGGTAAATGAGCCTTTGCTCTTTTAACTTTAAGCTTTGTGCACCACCTCCTCTAATAAATGTTTGACTTCTTTTTTTTTCCACAAAGATTCTCTTTCAGGTGCATTCAAGGATGAAATGCAGAGATTTTGTGCTGCAGAGAAATGAAGGTCCAGTTTTTAGACCTGCAAAGTCCACATTAGGAGGCTGGAGTTCTAGCAGTGGGATAAGTTGAATGTTTATAAGCCTCTGTTTGATCTTTGTTGTACTGCACTTGGCTTAACCCCCTCACTTTCCCCCATGCTTTCACTTGCTGTTTAGGTCTCAGCACTAAAAACTGCTTGGTTAGTGTTAGATAAAGGTGGCAGTTTTCTTAAAATATACAACTACATAACAGCAACTCTGCACACTGAAAAATGATGGGTTGGGACTGACAGCCCCATCTCACTAATGCCAGAAACCAGTGCATCACATGCTGCTGCCAAAGAACACCTTTGAGTGTGACTGAGACAGGTACGAAGTCAAAAACAACTTCAATTGGAGAAAAAATACAGAGTAGATGTAGTTACTTGCCTTAACTCAGTGCCTGAAAAAACATGAAGCCATCTTCTGCTAGCAACATTAGAACCGTAGTTACGTACCATTTAGTACTGAGTACAAAGGTAGTATTTTAATACTACCTTTGTACTCAATACTGTTCCAAAAGATGTAGAACAAATACTCTAAGTTTTAAGGGCAAAAAAGGCAGCAGCGAGAAAAAGTCAGTCTGTCACTCTCACAAAGGTGCACAGCTTTCTGCTTTTCACAATCATTTAACAGTTTCAACTTGTCACCTTTGCTCACTGTATGATCATAGAAAGCACCGATTCTACAGAGAGAGAAATAATACAGGAGCTGAGTTTGGTTTGAGGACTCGAGGTAAAGAAATTAAAGCCACTGTGCTGCAGAAGCAACATGCTGCAACAGATTCAAAAGAGTCTGTCTTAAAGCATCTTAAAACTTATCCTCATATTCGCTATGATATTCGTTCACACACTATTTGCTTTTTCTTTTCCATCTCAGTAGATTTAAAACAGAAGAGCCCAAAACTATGCCCACGGAGAACTTCAGTTTAGTTCAGCTTACCACCAGAAGCTCAGTGAAGATTGACATGTGCATGATAACTTCCTTTAATATACATAAACCTTGAATCTAATAAATACAACTCCTAAAACACCTTTAACTGAGAAGGTTAAAATTAAATTTTTTAAATCTGTGTATTATTATTATTATTTTTACAAGTTATTGAAATCTGGTTCTGTGTGTTTTTTTCTCCATGCAGAAAGCAACAAATTTACCAGTAAAAAGAAATGTCCTCCAAAGAAGCTGGTGCTGCAGAAGAAATGAAATAAATGCTAAAAAAATTAATTCCCTTTCAGATTTGAAAAGAAAAAAAATACTAAAAAAAAAAATTCCTTTTCAGATTTGAAAAAGAGTTCAACTTCTTTTACAGTGGACCACATAAAACCACCAGAGCATAATAAATGCAGGTGCTCTTTTGTATTTTGCTCCATTTTTGCTGTTAAAGTCAGAAAGGAAGTAGACAAAAATATCCCCCCAAAAAATTCAGATAATGTTTCTCTTAATAACATTTTTAAGCCCTCTGGTACTAAACTGAACACAGGTGGCCATAAACAACATGTTATATAATGTATTCTGTGTATTGCGATGGAGATTTCATTCTGTACCTTACTAAAATGTAAGGTCTATTGATAGAACCAGACTTTCAGATTACAAAGGGAAGAATGAAATCCCTTTGCAGCATCTGCTACTAAAACTTCAAGATGTTTTGAGTAGATTTTATGAAATGGTGATCCATTAATGCCTGATGCATTATCAACAAAACCAAAATGTGAATGTATATTTTTTTTGTTATGGGATTTTTACAGAACATCTCTTCATGCACATACAGATATAAACCAATCAGGCATAACATTATGACCACTGACAGGTGAAGTAACAATGATTAGTGTAGCTGTGTCCTCTTTCAGCAGGATAATGCACTCTGCCACAAACCAAAAATGGTTCAGGAAAGGTTTGAGGAGCAGAACAAGTTTGAGATGTTGACTTGGCTTCTAAATTCCCCAGATCCCAATCCAGTCAAGCATCTGTGGAATGTGTTGGACAAACAAGTCTGATCCATGGATGACTCACCTCTCAACATACAGGAATTTCAGGATCTGTTACTAACATACCACAGCACACTTTCAGGGGTCTAGTGGAGGCCATGCTTCGACAGGTCAGGACTCTTTTGGCAGCAACCGTGGGACCGAAACAATAATGGGAAGGAGGTCATGATGTTACGTCTGATAGCTGTAAGATGGCACTGACATGTCAGTTAAAGTAGCCCTGACTTTAAATCTGCAGATAGTAATAAATTCTCTTCTATTTTCTTCCCATTTTCCATTGTTGGTATAACATATATGGTAAATGGTAAATGGCCTGTATTTGTATAGCGCCTTTACTAGTCCCTAAGGACCCCAAAGCGCTTTACACATCCAGTCATCCACCCATTCACGCACACATTCACACACTGGTGATGGCAAGCTACGTTGTAGCCACAGCCACCCTGGGGCGCACTGACAAATGACATATGTACCTGAATAACTTGTGGAACATCACGCATGAGTTGATATACAGTATCAGTATCCAGTATCAGTAATATACAGCAAAAGTCTTGAGTTACCCCAATGTCTTATTTTTTATCAAATAAGAAATAGGTGAAATAATTTAATGAAATATGGAAATAAAGTATTCAAGAAAAAAACTGAGTTTTTAAAATTTCTAACAAACTTGAAAGTCAATATTTGATATGCCCACTTTTGCTCCTCAGCACTGTCTGAACTCTCTTAGGCAAGCTTTCTTGTCATTTCTTTAAGTAACCTTCAGGAATAGTTCTTCAGGCTTCTTGAAGGACATTAAAAACCTTCCTTTGGATGTTGGCTGTCTGTTGTTTCATTCTCTATCAAGATGATCCCACACTGCTTCAATAATGTGAGATCTGGGCTCTGGGTAGGCCAGTCATGAAAAAGCCTCCATCGTATTTTACAGATGGCTATAGACAGTCACTGTTGTACATCTCCCCTGCCCTCCCCACACATACTGAAGATGATTTGAACTCAACAAAAATCAAATTTGAATTAATCGCTTGGTAAAACCTGCTGCCGCACATTTTTAGTCCAGTTCTTGTGTAATTTGGCATACTTGGCTTCTTGACAGCCACCATTCCACTTAGATGGTTTCTAATGGGGCTTCATTGAACAGTAGATGGATCAACTGAAGGTCCAGATGCATCTCTCAGATCTTGTGTCAGGTCTTTCAGTCAGGATTTTTTCCCCCTATTTCTTAAAGACATGACTTTCAAATACTATTCATGTGCTGTAAGTCTCTCACTTCTTCATTTGGCCTCCACTTGTCCATTTTCCTCAAACTTTTTTAAGGACACACTGCACACAATGCTGAGATATGTCAGGTTTTTGGGTGATAGCTCTTTCAGAATCACCCTATCAGTGTAAAAATACAATCAAGCAGTGTTATCTTTGGCATTTTTCATAGATTCAGCTAAAGAAATGGGAACAAATTATTTGTTTTGTGACAGGCTGCTGTTAACAAAGTGCCTAAATACACAATTTAAAATTGGTTCTTTGCTATGTTGTCTGTTGTGTGAAGACACAGCACTGATTTATCCATTGAGTTAGGTGCCTTTGTATATCATATGTCAGTACTGACATTAAAAAAAAAAGTCCTCAGAAAACAGTGAGGTACCAGGACTTTCAAAAATTTCTAAAGAACTTGAGAAAGCCTGTAGACCTACTGCATTTGACCACTTAAAACAAACAAACAAAGACATAAGAACCCCACTTTGAACTGGGTCCGATCTTCCAGCGCTATCAGACTGAAGACTGAGCTAAATTGCTTGGGTGTAATACTTTCAAGTCATCAGAAGTGTCGGTAGTAGACACTTTAAATTGTGTTTGGTGTTTTTTCCAGTATTACGCATTTACAACAAACCCCCATTTAACATCAAAGAGATCCCAAACTGCCTGAATCACAATAACAAACGTCTCTGCATAGGTTGTGAAATCTTTGAATCTTATTCAAACAGTTATAGGACTGCAAGTCTACGGCTGTTCTGAAAGGCAACAATCAAAGCCGTGGCTGAATGTATGAACATCATCATCATAAACTACAAATGACTGCTTGCTTTGTTTCTTTTTTTCAAACAGAAATGTGTAGAAAGAAGTTTGTTTTTATGGTTTTTTAGTGTGTGTTTTTACAAGAGTACAATCCCAGACTTTTTTCTGGTAATAACGATCAGACCTGTAGTGACACAGTCGTGCTGTTTAGAGCAAAAAGGTGCCTGTAAATCCTCAAGATTTCGATTTATAACATACCAATATGATTCAAAAGTTCTGTGGCCTGTGCACCTTAAAACGAGTGGAGAAGATTATGAAATACAGGGCAGAGAACTGAGAAAAAAAAAGGTCAGACATTGACTGCCTGAACAGATTTTTATTCTAGACAGACAATGCAGGAGTGTCCTGCTTCCCTCTTTCCCCCCCGAGGCTTCGCATAGCCTGTTAAAATATTGAAGGCTAAATGCAGACCCTCATGAACAGGTGCACAAGCTCTCTCTCTCTCACACACACACACACACACACACACACACACCGTTGGGACTACATTCAAGCATAGCCTCCCTTGATATTTACAAGCTGGACTTTAGCTTAATGGGTACCTCTCAATGTGAGCATGTGCAGCTATAATATTCTCCTCTAGACAAAGTCTCAAGTGCTCCCCTCTCTTCTACCTCCTGTCCTCTACCAAGTGATCTGTTTTACCTTTTCCTGTTTTACCCTCCATCTTTGTGTACAGCCCACTCCAACTTACTCTTGACCTCTCTTCAACATCCTTAACTCTTTGTTTTTCTATCCCATTGACCTTTCTGTGTTTACATCGCTCTTTATTCACATTTAACAATCACCAGTTCACGTCTCCGTTTTCCTTCGCTCCCTCAAGCGTCTTACTTGTGAATGCATCCGCTCTCCTTGCTGACATTTCTAGTCAATAATCTTGGGATATACCATGTGCTTTGAATCTAAAAAGCCCTGCCTTTTTGCAGCTTTAGTCTGGCTCTTGCAGTATAAACCTTCTCCTTCTCCATCAGCTTCCCATGATCATTTCCTACCCTGAACCTTGCCACAACACATCCTCTCCACCCCCCTACGCACACACACACACACACACACACACACACACACACACACACACACACACACACACACACACACACACACACACACACACACACACTTTTTAAAAAACCATTGGCAATGTCACACACTATCCTTCAATTTCTCTCTACTTTTCTTATACCTTCATTCCTTCTTTTTTCCCCCATTCCCTCCTCCCCTCTCTTCCTCTCACTCTGTGAAGGAGCCTTTGTTAAATGTATGAAAGAGGGGAAAACTTGGCAGAATAAGAAATCAATCAGTGAATGCCACCAAAAATAAGCACAAAAGGTGAATGCTGGCTTACCCAGACAATAAAGCCATGAGTATTCTGAAAGACTGCACATCTTTTTCAGAATATTTCAATAGTTTGCAGTGATGGTGTCATAGACATTCACTGTGGAAACATTAGCCATCCCGATGCAAAGGCAGGAGGCATTTGAAATTACACTTTTCAGCTGAGTTCTGAATTATGCAAAATTATCAATTGAGCCAAAGGTTAGCTGGATTGCAGTAAACAAAATATAAACATAAGTGTTATTTCTGTCTTCCCTTATTCACTCTGTTGGTTGCAGACACTTTCAAACAGCAGTACAGCTGGAGCATCAGGGAAGCCGGCAAAAGGAAGAGGGGCTTGAAAACAAGCTGGCAACATTAATTACACGGTGATACCTTAAGCAGTTGTTGTAAGAAATTAAATGAATTCAAATAAATTCCGATCCTGGATAAAAACATTCCTGTAGGTAACAGAACAACAATCACTATTCAAGGGCAAAGAGAAAACACAAAAGGTGGAGTGAACATTTATCAGAGATTACTTTTGAACTGTTGTTTTTAAATACAGGTTACTGTTGGGCTATACATAGCACACACTGTATGCCACCTACAGATTACTATTACAGAAGCTGCTTGGCCATGGAAAATGTTAAGATTTGTAAAATGTTCTTTATTGTTATAAGATGTATGACTAATGCACCAATTTCTTTAAAAGAAGTCATTTTCAGAGTTGGCACAAGTACAGATATTCTGTCCTTAAGTGAAAGTACAAATACTACTGTTAAAAATACTCCAACTAAAGCTGAAGTAGGGATTCAACATCTTTACTCAAGTAAAAGTAAAAAAGTACAGCCTCTGAAATGTACTCAAAGTAAGAAAGTAAAAAGTAGCTCTCTGGGGGACATTTCTATTTTTGTGCCAAGCTAACTGTGTGGAGGTAAGCAAAGATGCTCTCAGTTCTCACTCCAACTTATTCTTCACCTAACAACAACTGAACTCCTTCGTGCCCCAAAACTCAGCAACTCACTTCCCGTACACTGGGTGTGAGTGGAGCCCCCTAGTGGTCCACCACAACTGAACCTTGTGCTATAGTAACATAATAATAAAATACTATCTGTAGATGTGAATACAAACTTTAGTCTATTTTTAAAAAATATATACTCAGCTTGAATCTGAAGAAAAAGAAGGAAAAACATGAGGACTTACATGTAAGCTTTAAATGAGCAGTCCTTACCTTTAAATCTAACCTCTCTTCTTCCTCTCCTGTCCTGTCTTTCTTATCTTTCTCCATCTCTGAAGTTTATTCTCTTTCTTTTCTCTCCCCATAAAATACAGCAGCTGGGCCTTTAGCTAGCAACACACTGTGCAGAGAAACTGTGTGTTTGCTGATGACCTGCCACTTAAAAAATAAAAGTCAGTTCCTTTATGCTCACTCCTCTTTTGTAGGGCTAGCTAGATGCTGAAGTACCGCAACCCCAACTTAGAGACATCTGCAGATGTTCCGGTGTTGTGGCAACAAAAAAACAAAACCAAAAACAAAGCAAGAGAACAAAACACCGGCCCAATTTTAACCCCTGACTTTGGCACACGTCATGTCTTTTTATGTGACATCCTCTGGTGATTAATAAACAAACAGGATTCATGTGTTTCTCTTTAGGCTCAAATCAGTTTGATGTTTGGAGGCTCGCAGTGACGAAATAATAACTCCCTTCAAATGCATTAAAGCAAGAGTAACGTGCCTGTTTTGAAAATGTAAGAAGTATAAAGTACAGATTTTTGTTTTAACATGTAGGGAGTAAAAGTGAAAAGCATAAAAAAATCCATAAGTATAGATAACTGAAAACTGCACCTAAGTATTTGTACTCGTTATTTCCCACCTTTGACAGGTGATTTTCTGCTTTCACTTCACTTCTATTCAATACACAACACCAATTCCACAAAAGTTGGGATCCTGTGTGAAATGTAAAAAAAAAAAACCCACAATGCAATAATTGCAAATCTCACAAGCCCATATTTTAATTCACAGTAATATGTAGAAAGCATTTACTATTTCATGCAAAATATCATTTTTAATTTGATGCCAGGAACACATCTCAAAAGCAGGAACAAGATCAATTAAAGCTGCAAGCAGCGATATGAGGGCCCTCGCACCCCCGGCGCGTCGAGCCAAGCCCAACACCTAAAACCAGCGCTTCCGATCTGATGTCACATTGATGGAATTCATGCATTTAACCACCAGCTAAAATTTCATCTCATTCAACCATTATTATAGTCGTCCCACTAGGTGGCGCTCTAACCATTACTGACAAATGGCATAACAAACATTTCCGAGCTCGAGTCTCATCACGCCTGCGACCTTTGGGAGAGATTGGACATTGTGTTTTTGAGCGACAGCAGGTTACTGCTTTTGGCGAGGGATTGAAACTCCACGTGCCGCCATGACCACCCCGTTTCCCTGAACGTAAAAGCTTCGCAATTTAACATCACAAAGGTCTTTAGATTCCACACACAGGAGATCGCGTAAATCTAATGAAATCCCTTGGAGGAGTTCGTCAAAGTATGAGGCCTGAAAAGAGGGAAAATGTCGCCAAATTTACACATTGATTTTAAAATGGCTGACTTCCTGTTGGATTTGGGATATTGCTCCAAGAGACTTTTTTGTACATCTTGATATCTCCAATAAGCTTGCCAGGTTTCAAACTCATACATAAAACACAGAGCAGGGGCTGTTGTTTTGAAATTTTGTAGGGGCGCTGTGGAGCCATTTTGCGCTGTTCAAGGAAAATGAACATATAAAAGAAATCCCTCATCACATTAGAGGTGTGCGCCAAATTTCAAGACTTTTAAACTTTTCAAGCCCCTCAAAAGCCACTTCATCTTTCATGGTGAACTGCGCTGCCACCAGGGTGCGCCGTTCAGTTTATAGTCACAATTTTCTCACTGAAGCATCAAGAGGGACTGATGGTGATATTCACCGCTTTTGAGGTGGCCACGATGAACCTGTGAAAATCAGTACAACAAAATGAAAGACATGACATTTCCTGGTGCCACTAGGTGGCGCTCTACGTATTCCTGACAATGGGCATATCAATCTGTTCAGGGCGGGTCTGACATCATCCCTGTAAAATCTGGTACTGATCACATTGGATTTCATTGAGTTACACTAATTTGTTTCTTCATGGCGAGACCTCAATGTTCGCCATGCTGCTGGGGTCACACCCTTCAGCGAAAACTCACAGTTTTCTCTGTAACCCAAGACCAACTCCTTAAGGCTTTCCTGGAGAAATTTGAGGCTGCAGATGTCACCCATTACAATACTGTACCCCAAAGTGTAAAACATGACATTTCCTGTTCCCACTAGGTGGCGCTGTCCCTGGTGTCAAATATGGCAGTTGAAATATGTTCAGGGGTGGAGCCTTATCATATGTGTCCACTTTGGTCAAGGTCGGACAATGTATGACAGAACGAGAGGCAATAAGATTTTCATGGCGAGTCATCGAAATTCGCCGTGGCGCCACGGCCTCACAGTAACCCGAAAACTCAAAAGCTCCGCAATTTAACATGGCCCAGGTGTGTAGTTGACACTGACCAAATATGAAGCTTGTACGATGAAATTCCAATGAGGAGTTCGCAAAAGTTCGAGGCATGGAAATGGCAAAATTAGAGCCAAAATGTCACCTTCACTTCCAAATGGCGGACTTCCTGTTGGGTTTAGGACATGGCCATAATAGACTTTTATGTGCGTCTCCGAAAGTTAGATATGTGTTCCGAGTTTTATACATGTAGGTCATACCCATCTCGGGGGCTCGCGTTTCTCATTTTTCTAGGTGGCGCTACTGAGCCAATTTTCCCTGGACATGTCTACGGACATTAAAATACGTAAATTTTCACCAGACCTGACGCGTCTGCAAAATTTCATGAGTTTTCGAGCATGTTTAGGCCCTCAAAAGGCCGATTCATTTGCCGAAATAATAATAATAATAATAATAATAATAATAATAATAATAATAATAATAATAATAATAATAAGAAACAGAGCAGATACAATAGGGCCTTCGCACTTTTGTGCTCGGGCCCTAATAAAAGGCTGGAAAAGTAAGTGGTACTAAAGAGATACAGTTAATAATGGTAATTGGCAATTGGCTGTTACCTACAGCTCAGGAACAGGATTGGCTATTACAAAAACAACTTAGAGGGCGGAGTTTCACAGATGTGAAAATAGGCACAAATTTACAATTTGCAAAAGCAACAAAAAAGAGAATAATGTTCCACAATCTAAGACTCTAAGACTTTCATTGTCTACAGTAATATCATCACCAGGTTCTCAGAATCTGGATACAGAGGTTTTACACCAGCATATGCTTCCATCCAAATGATGTCTTTTTCAGGGAAGCCCTTGCATATTGTACTGTAGCAAAACAATGCGAAAGCACATACTGCAGCTATACAGCAGCATGGCTGGTACTGAACTACATTTCACCAACTAAAAAACATTTGGCACATCATAAGGAGTGTTGAGCAGCTTGAATCCTATATCAGACAAAGAAATTGGACAACATTCCTGTCCCAGATGTTCAGCAGCTGCTCTCCTGGGTTCCAAGACGTTTAAACACTTGGGTTAAAGGAGGAGGCGATGCTACACAGTGATAAACATCGCCCTGTTCCAACTTATCTAAAGTGTTGAGACCTTAAGTTTGATTTAAAATTGTACATTTTCTTAGTTTTTACATTTGATATTTTGATCTTTTATTTGGAATTTTTAATATTTTTATAGAATAAGGGTTTATGAGAAAAACAACAGCATCATTGCATTCAGTTTTTATTTACATTTCAAACAGTGTCCCAACTTTTTTCAAAATTGGGGCTATGCAGTCATTTGGAGTAAAGGTAGTCCAGAAAAATATTTAAATTAATTAATAACTCCAACATTGTTACTTATCTTAACAATTTTTTTAGCATTTCTTTCAGCGTCGGTACCTGTTGCCTTCCCCATCCCCCACTTTAATGTTGTTTTAATTCTGAAAAAAAGTGTGATGTGTGTCTTTTGTTGTTGTTGTTCTTTTTGTTTGTAAGCCCCCAGTAACACTGAGTCATAGAGCAGGCTTTGCCTTTGGGCTCAACTTTTTTTCCCCAAAATGCTTTTGATGAATGTTGTTGCACCAATTTTCCATTCAAAACTTCAATATTGTGAAATTTTAGAAATTCTTTCATGTTAATCCAAGATAGATCCTTGACAGTGTTTTTTCTCACAAGCCAGTTGATGTGTTGAGTGTATGTAAGGAAGAAAAACCCTGGTTGCTCTTGGTATGTCTAACACCTAGCCTCGTGACATCTTGTTTTGTTTTTGCTTTACCTTTGCAGGATTAGAATTTTTACTTTGAATTTCTCTGCACAGAGACCTATATGTTCCTGTGACTCTCTCCCATCTTCCTGTGCCTTATTGCTGTCCTACATCACTTCTCCGCCTTTCTTTCAGCATCCTATTTTCTTCTTTCTGTGATATTTTCTTGCCGTGCGGTGCCTGTCATGCTTTGTGCTGTTTTGCTGTCAGTTCAGTCAGTCTGTGGCCTATGCTACTGTATGCATATGCAGTTTCATTACGGATGCTCCCCACAGACAGCAAGTTCAGCTTTGTATGGCCGTCTGCTTCTTTCTAATATCCCAGGAGATATTGTCTTGTGTGATGTTTGTGGTGCAGAATGTCTGAATGTGTGTGTGTTTGTGAGACAGAGCGTAAGTTTCAGTGTGCCACACAGATTGCATGTTCTGAGTAGATTGGCTTTTGGCTGTGCATATCTCTGTTTTTGTAGGTACAAAGTCTAATCTCATCGTGTTGGTGATGGGTGTGCGATTGTGTGATGTAAAACATTCATTCTTGATCCGTAGAAAATAACCTTTTATACTGTCATACTGAACCACAAACCCCTTCAGTATAATCAGTTTTGTTTACTATTCTTTCTCATTTGTTTAAATACGTTTTTCACATATTTGACCCACAGATCCATCAATTTCAATCCCAATCTCTAACCTGTTATGCTGTGTCTGTCTTATATAATAATAACAATAATGGTGAGGATTTTCAGCTTCCATCACAGCACAGAATCTGCTTTTTTAAGAGTTTTTAATGATCTCTTATGCTTTTTTGATGCTTGTGAGTGTGCTGTACAGTATACACATTACTGGATCTCACTGCTGTAGCTGATACAGTGGATCACAAGCTTGTGCAGTGTACATGCATTGGTATTTGTGGTATGGCCCCTAACTGGTGCAAGTCTTCTCTAACTAACTGGTCCCTCTGTGTCAGCACTGGCAGCTACTCTGCTAACACTACTTTCTTGACCTGTAGTGTACCTCATGGGTATGCTGCCACTTTATTCTATATTTTAAAAAAACATCATGTTGCTTACCATTTTCACGCTGATGATACCCACATATTTCTGCCACTGAAGCCAGAAATCAACTTTGAAAATTCCTTAACCTGGGGTCGCTGTAGCTCAGGTGGTAGAGCAGGTCCGCCACCAATCAGAAGGTTGGCGGTTCAATCCCAGGCTGCCTCCTGGCTGCATGCCAAATATCCTTGGGCAAGATACTAACCTCATGTTTGCCTACTGGTGGTGGTCAGAGGGCCCGGTGGCACCAGTGTCCAGCACCCTTGCCTCTGTCAGTGCACCCCAGGGCAGCTGTGGCTACAATGTAGCTTGCCATCGCCAGTGTGTGAATGACTGAATGTAGTGTAAAGCACTTTGGGGTCCTTAGGGACTGAGTAAAGCAGGCCTTTTACCATTTTAGCTGAGGTCAAAACATGGCTCTCACTAAACCCCCATCAAAATAAACCTTAATGAAGTAAACCTGTTAGTGAGTCACTGAAAGGCAGTTACGCATCCCGCAACTCCTTTATATCTCGCTCATCATATTTTAAACGTAAAAAATCTCAATGTCCTTTCTTTTGATTTACAGAAATGCAGCTGGAATAAGTTGTAAAAGGCAGCTTTTTTCTCCAATTAAGATTTTTCACTAAAGTTAATTCTTTTTTCTACCAACAACCTTGACAAAGTCATCTATGCTTTTATTATATCCAGAGTGGATGACAGCAGTTTGTTATATGTTGGATGGAGGAAACCATTAACATCACAATGACAGATGGTTTAAAACACTGTTGCTGGATTCCTGACTGGTAGATGGAAACATGATTATATTTCACCCATTCTTAAACCTTTACAGTGGTTTCCCGTAGAATAGGAAACCAGGAAAGCTGTTTTGAAAATGTCACACGGGGAAAAACAGCTTACAGATGAAGTTCTACAAGGAAAATGGGACTATTTATACAGAGAGAGTGATTAGGGACGTGGAGACAGGAAAAATGAGACGTGCAGACAATCAAGACAGTGACGGAGGGAGTAAAACTCAAAGGAAGACACCAGAGAAGATTGACCAGTAAAACAGGAAATATCCTGAAAGATGATTACTAAGCACAGAGACAAGAAACCTAAAGTGATGGAGAAGAACACTTGGGACGCAGGAATAACAAGATAAACACACAAACTCAACAACAATATTATCAGAAAACTGAAACAGAAAACATCATATATCTTAAAACTCGATATCATTAAAACTAAAACTGACAATACTAGTGTAATAAAGGGAACAAAGGGGTATCTGAAAATACAGTAAACACAAATGTAAGCCTAAACACAGTAATACCCAGAAAACACTAAACAGCAACTCAAACTCAGCCTCAGCCTTGAATTGCAAATTACAGCATATTTAAGTTTGACTAAGACACCAAAATTTGCATCACAGTGAAACATAATCATTTAAAAAATAACTAAAGGAGACAGGGTTGCATATACATCATATACCTCAGCAATAAATATGACCATAGTACTAGAATGGGTGAAACCATTCCAGTACTTTCAAAGTTCAGAATAGCGAGGGTATCTTTCTGTTATCTGGATTAATTTACCCCACCTTGTGATGATTACAATTGTTATTCTATTAAATTAACACGCAGATGTTCATAAGAGACTTTTAATACTGGTGGTCTGTTTCTGTGTGAAATGAAGCAAAGAATAAACATAAAATGACAATTCAAGTGTTGGCTTAAACGTTTGTAAATCTGATATAATGTTCATGAGTACAAATGGGTACCCTGTTTTGGAATCGTACATTAATGCTTAATAATGCTCATAGAACTTATAGAACTATAGTTTCCAATTCCCACTTACCTGATACATCCAATTGGGAATTTGGGTTGCTAAGTTTGCTTGAGTTTTTGTTAAATATCTTAAACTTTATCACATTTGTACTGTTTTCTAGCCTGAATATTTGTTATTTAAGCCTGCCTCCGCTGTCCTGCATTTGGGCCCAAACCTGTGCACTCCTCACTCAGTGACGGCTTACTCTTTATTTAATCTTTCCCTAACATTAACCAATTGATATCAGTGCTCAAATACATGTTCAGATCCATCATTTTTGCAAGGGGATAAATGAACTAATTAACAAAACAGTTTATTTTAGAAAATGCAATTAAATGATTTTTTTCTTCAACATGGATTGTCATAAAAAGGGATCAGTGGGTGTATATATTTAAGAAGATCAAATAAAGCAGATAAACATAAAACATTTTTTTTTTTCAAAAATAAAGTTTATCATTAAATATTTTTCCTTAATCTTTTTTTTTTCTTTCACCTTGACCTCTTTCTGTGAGAGATGACAGCTGATGCACTGCTGTGATTTTAAATCTTTGCATTAATGGCCGTCTGTGTTGTTTCCGAATCATTAACCAACAAGAAAAATGACTTTTAAATCACAGCACATGACTTTTAAGCACATTTAGGGTGTCATGTCAGTGATGTTTAAGCTTTTTGCATGTCGTTTCATGCTCCCTTCGTGAAAAGATAACCTTAAATTAATAAAACGGGCATTTAATTAAATCATGGCGGTGCAGGCTTAGGTAGTAGAAAACCAGTGGAGGAAGAGGCATTTCATTTCTCTGTATGACTATATAAATGTCTAACCAGGCTCCCATTGTCAGCCGGGATAGCCTCCAGGTTATTTAGCCATTTATTTAACCATCTGGAGTGGTTACATAAAAGGGAAGTGGTCGTGAAAATGGTTAAATAAATGGGTATTTAACAAGCTTTTCCTTTACAATTCAAGCTGTATTTAAAGTGGTTCAGTGAGGCCCAATGCAGATCAATAAAGAGCAAAACCTCCATATAGAGTAACTGTTGACATTTGACTCTATCTCATTCTACTTTCTACATTCAGACATTGTTTGACAGGCTAACATGTGGAATCTTCTTTCTTCTGAATAAATGACAAACGCAAACAAATGTAACATTTCATACACACAGTGAAGTTCAGTGATGCATTGCCAGGTGAAAGACATTTATTGGCTATAACTCAACATTAAGCTGAAGTGCTTTGAGTTTGTCAGCTGTAATGGTGGTTGATCACGTAAAATGAGAGAGTATGTATTCAGATTTGGAAATCATATGAGCTCAGTAAAGCATAGCTAATGAATGTGTGTCCATTTGAACAGACTCTGACTGTTAGGCTTTAAAAAAGACCGGGCACAGGAGCAAAATGAAAGTCACCGAGGAACGTCCTAATCTCTCCACGCACACAGACAGGTCATCACTTGTCAGACAGCCGAGGCAAAAGGTGAAATTAAACTTGAAAGTTATACTTGTTGGCAGCAGCGTCTATTTGCATTTAAATGTGTTTGACCTCCCCAGCAGCAAGGCTCTGCTTCGTCAGACGGGTGGCGGTAATTATGCCCAATTACAAGTATCTGTTTCGCCTTTTCTTTTAATTCCCAGGTTGCCCATGCATGATGAAAAGGACTCGTCATTTAAAGCAGGCAAATTATAGACTACCCTGGTGAAAAGAACATCTTCCTTTACTTTAACTTAAATGCATGCATCCTGGCACAAACACCAGACCCACGAATAACTATGAAATTCAGACTTACATATTCTCTGCTGTGTTACTTTGGTTTTTTATCCTTGAGTAAGAAAAAAGATGCAAGATGTTCGCTGTAAATACCATCTTTTCAAAAACACAGATTCTGTTTCTTTCAAAACACCCAGTCCTTTGCATTTTACGGTTGATTCACACGGATCAGTATGCTCTGTTGCACTTTCTTTCTTGTAAGTTTTACTTGTTGTTTTCTTCACTGCATCGTGTCTTTTTTGACTTGATCCTTCACAGAGCAGCCATTACCACTGCCCACTCATTCATTGAATTAAAAGAAAAAAAGAATGAATGAGTCAACAAATGACTGATTGGTACTTACGCTGCTAGATAGTCAGAGGACTGAGATAAGGACATATAATGGATAATTGACAGAATTTCAAATGCACTTAATCCAAAGGCGTTTTCACTAATGCATTGCATCCCTGAATTTTTGAGTTTGTGAGAATGCTAATGTCCCATGCTGCTGGATGAGACATTACTGGCTTTTTAAATTCCAGCTCCTCACTGAGGTCAGATTGTGCTGATGAATGCAGACTCTGTCCAGGCAACTCCCTAACCTAAACCCCACTGATTATTTCCACTAGTGTGAATGTGTCTAAAGCATCTATTTCCTGCCTTGTGAGAAAAGATGATGGGAAAAAATATAATCCTATCCTGTTTCTTCTTCAAATTTCTGAGGATTTTGTGTGAAAAGTGAGGAAGTCATTAAAGCAAGTTAAAGTCTAGTATCATTTTTTTCAGGCATGAGTGAAAATTCAGCAAACAGTTTTGCCTGTACATCAGCTCTTATAAAGTACAAGACCACACTATTCAACATTACATAAAATACTGTTTCTGGGAATACACACTGGAAGTAAAATGTGGCTGCTGGTGCTTCTCTGGTCTGCTCAGTCCCCACTGACTCTGACCTCTGATCTTGGTTATCTCTGTCATCTGAAGCAGCTTTCTATCATTAGCATGAAGATCCTGATGGAAAGCATAGTTCTCAACATGACATCTAAAAAGCTCAGAGTTCCCTCATCAATACACATAATATAGCAGTTATGGAAAATGATACCTGTTTTAGGGGAAGGTTTTGCCTTTAGCTCGGCTTTTAGGTGAGGCTATAGAAACTTTTCGGCAGAATAATTTGAGACTCTTTGTGTCTCAAACTGTGAGTGCAAATCATTAAGTACAAAATATGTTCAAACAGTTTAAGAAATGACCAAAAATACAATTCTGGAATTTTTAAACAATTCTGCTGCATACAGTATTGTTTGGCCTGTTCATGCTCTTGATATACAGTTACCAAAAAAGTTACCAAAAAAAGTGTGGCAGATGTTGTATATATTAATAAAAAATGGGTCATTTTAGGTTGTTGCTATGTGGTTGCTAGGCATGTATAATTCAGTTTTTGCAGATATAAATGAGTAGTTTTTTTTTTTTTGTGGAATTAAAATCATAAGCTGCTTTTATGAGGTGTTGTAGATTTGTAGGTGCATAAAAAGTTCAATTTATCCTGTTGCTAGGTGGTTGCCAGGCAACCTGATGGCATCATAATATTTCATGCATAACTGTAGTCTTGTGGATATAAATGAAACGATAATGGGTTGAAATAAAAATTATACAACGGATTTAAAGGCCGATAAATATAAAAAATAGGTCATTTTGGCCAATTAGTATGTGGTTGCTATAACCAACAAAATGACTTTATAACAACTTGCTCAACTCCTGATCATGTAGGAGGAATTATGATTTAACATGAGAAAGAACATTTTGTACTAGTACCAACACTAGTGTCACTATTTAATCTGACAATACTGTAATTTAGGATATTGATCCAACTAGGGATGATAATTTTTCTCTTCCTTATGTCATAATATCTACCACATGCATAATAAATACATATGAAGCACCACCAAGTCTTGAGTTGTGGCTGTAAATTGTACTGTTTTAATGTCTCGGCTTGTGATAAAAGCTACTCTGGCTTTCTACAGATGTTAGTTTGGCTAGCACTGCATTTAGCTTTTTCATTGCTACAACTCTGACAACTTTCCGAAACCAGACACTTGATTTTTTTTTTCTTTAAACTGTGACCCACTTTGTTTGGGTTAGAGGGGTTTCAATCAAAACCCAATTATAGTTGCATTCACAGGCGCACATACACATGATTGAATCCTCTGGCCTATAGTTATTGGATTATTTGCCCTCAACTGTACACATTACTATCAACTGTATATTTTTTTCATTATATCAAATAATTGACTGGAATCTCTTGAACTGCCTGTACATCCTCCCTCACTTGGGGATTGTCACTTCATTTGGTGGCTTATTTATTTATTTATTTATTTCTGTGGGCATTTATGCGTGTGTGTTTTATGTGTGCTTGTGAATGTGTGTTCTCACATACAGCAGAGCAGCAGAGATAGGTGATCTTCCCATTTCCTCATGTAAATAGAATCTTGGTTTCATTTACGAGGGCTTTCTGAAAGCTTAGTGATCAAGAGCTGATGTGCCTCAGAATTTGCACACCCACATACACAGTCACAAACACATGCACAAGGGCAGAATGATATATGCATATGGGCACACACACCTACCCTCAATCAGTGCACAGTGGATCTTTTAAGTTGGTCTCAGTGGTAGAGCTTTTAATTTTTTCTGACAGGCTGTCAACAGCAGAACTTCTGTTTCTTACACAAGCATTCACACGCATGCGTTTTATAGGGCAGGAGATCCTGCAGCTATTAGCAGTAATTATGATTGAGTGAGCATTTGTTACTCACACATGAAGGAACACAAACAGCAGAGCACAGAGAGAGGAAAAATGGGATTAGAAAAAACGGAGCTGTTTGACAGAGTTTCACACAGACTTCATTGGCTGAGATTTTTTTTATGTTACAGCTGAAGGGCATTTGTATTTGTAGTTCCCCCAATCTTATAGAAATCACAGTTCAGAGAACAAAGATAGGTAAGTACTGTAAGACCATAACAGAAAATATGAAAAAGAATTGGCAGAAATGGGCTTTAAAGTAGCTCTGAATGGTAATATATCCTTGTTGACACAAAAGCAAGGCAGAGAGAATAATGTACATTTATAGCTACTGTGCGAGAAATGAAATCCACTGTTATAAAATGTGATGCATATAGAAACAGGAGATCAATAGTCTGCGCTTCGGTCGTAAAAGGTAAGGAAGTGGTGGGAAAGCATCCCCTCCAAACAACGCCACAAGGGCAAAATTCCAGATGACAAGCAAAGACAAAGCGGCACTTAAAAAAATCTAATTGTGAGCAAAAAAAACCCAAAGCGGTGGATAAGATCCATGAAATGACCTAAGACGTAAACAATAATTAAGATGCACTGCAGAGAACAACTATGTCTTGAGGGAGAATTATGTAATGACAAATGGTATAAAGGATTTATACATTCACAGAGGAAATACAGTTAAAATATAAAATATTTAGATTGTATATATTGTGGAAAAATCTGAAAAGTTCTTGTAAGCTGACTGATGATTAAACCTTTGCCACCATCAAGAAAAAATATCTAAATCTGACCTGTCAGATAAATTTGAATTAAATGTCAAACATGTTAATTGGTATGGTGAGTTGTAAATAGATGAGAACACATTATTAAAACCATTCGTAGATGAGATCCAATTTCCCCAAGCTCAGTAGTTGAACAGCTACACAAACTCATGACCTCTTTACTGGTTACACGTTGCTAATGCCAGCTGCCCTAATTCTTTGTGACATAGATTCAACAAAGTACTGGAAACATTCCTCAGAGATTTCGGTTCATATTGACATGACGGCATCACAGAGTTACCATGAAGTTGTCAGCTGCTCATCCATGGTGCCTGTCTCATGTTCACATCCCAAATGTGCTCTAATGGATTGAGATTTGGTGACAGTGGAGCCCACTTGAGTACAGTGGAATCTATTTCATGTTTAAGAAACCGGTTTGAGATGATTTGAACTTTGTGGCATGTTATCTCACTGTTCAAAAAGGGATGTACATGGTCAAAATAATTACTCTGTGAGGTGTTTAAATAATGATTAACTGGTACTAAAAGGACAAAAGGGTGCAAAGAAAATATCCCCCACCATCATTACAGCCAGAAAACCAGCCTTAACCATTGATAGAAGACAGAATGGTTTCATGCTTTCATTTGTTTATGCCAAATTTTGACACTACCATTTGAATATTGCAGTAAAAAACAAGAATCAGTTTCTTGTGTTAACCAGACGGAAGTGGCATGCATGTGAAAGAGCAGCCCTCAGAAAAACCTGGGATTTAATTTGAGTTTTTTTCTTTTCTTTTGCAATGATGTTTTTCACCTTTTGGCTTAATTGTATTTATCTTCAATTAAACTGACTTATTTGCTGTTACCTTTAATTTCTTGCAGAGGTAGTGTTATTTCAGGTAGTACAGGGAATCTCAAAGAAACAGCTGTGAAAGGCGCCCTTTGATTCTTAGTTTTTATGTGTTAAAACGAGGCCGAAATGAAGATTGACCTTTTGGAAAATTAAATAAAAGGCATTCACAGTAAAGTTTTTACCTTGGTGAGAAGATGGAGTTGTCCATCTGCTAAATATTGCTGCAATTTTTTTTCCAGTGTGCAACATAATATTTAAAAGTAATTCCTTCTTAAAAAGAGAGAAAAGAGAGATTGTATTTTATGGAGACACATGTGATGAACACAAAGAATACTATCCGCTGTTCCAGTAATTGATATCTTAAATCTGCAGCAGCAGTAAATGTTTAGTTTAAATGTTTAGATTTTTAATCTTCTCTGCAGCACTTGTGACCCAGAGTGGAGCTTTCACTTTTCTTTCATTAGATGTCTTCTCAAGACAGTCTGGTTGTATACAGACAGTGTTTTTCTGACAACTCTAGTTAATCTTTTTGGGTAGATCCAATTACACGTCAGTGAATTTTATTGGTATGTTGGCTCATGGCTTGTTCCCAGCTTATTCCTGTCCAACTTTGACCTGAGTTTTGATCTGCCAGAATAAACTGAAAACACCTGTGGTGCTGTAAGGGCTTGTAGACTAATTTCTGATGTGTAGCTGTGGTGAGATGTTTGCATACACTCACTGGCATGAATGTCATAGTGATTTTGGGCTTTTAATGATTTCTTTGAAGGTTTTTTTTTCCAGGGTAGAATGGTTGTACAGGGTCAAAAGTATACATATAGCCTTCAAAATATACATACACTTCCACTAATATTTAAATATTTGGTTAAATGTCCTTCAGTAAATTACACCTTCTTTTGATAGTCATCAACAAGTTTCTGGCACAATTCTGACTGGATATCTGACCACTCTTTTTGATTAAGTTGGAAGAGCTCATTGACACTGGTTGGTTTCTCAGAATGGACCAACTTTAAAGCATAGTCCACAAATTTTCCACAGGATTGAGATCTAAAAGCAGGTTTGATGTGTGTTTGAGATCATTGTCCTGTTGGAATGCCCAGCTGTGTCCAAGTTTCAACCTTTTAACTTGTTACGGCCCTAGCAGGGCCTCCTGAAACTACCCTTGTGTGGGTGTGGTGTTCTGTCTCCGCCTCCTGCTCTCTTGCTCCGCCCCTCTGTCGCTCTCTCACGCTTCTCTCTCCCCAGGACACAGCTGCTGTTCATTGGCCCCGTTTACCACCTGGGCCCAGTCAGCAATCACCTCTCTGAGGTTATATAAGGTGGGGATGAACTGGATGTGGGAGGGTGGTTTCTCTGGTGTCTCCACATTGTGTTCTAGGTGTTGAAAGAGGTCCTATTATGTGATTGTCCTGCCTGTGGTGTGGAGTTGTAGGAGCAGTGGGGAGAGTAGCTGCTTCACGTGAGTAGTGTGGGCTTGTGGGCCTCAACAGCAGCAGCAGTGGAGCTTGCTGCTGCTAGTGGCAGGGTGGGCCTGTGGGCCCCTGGAAGTGCCTCTTCATGGTGTGGAGTTTTTTGTTTGGTTGTTGTCCTTTATTGTTGCAACCTTTTTCTTTTTCTAGTGTAATTGATAAAGCGGCGTTGCCGTCTCTTTAAGTTAAGATTATTTGTAATAAAACTATATTATATACTGAACACCTCTGTCTGGTTTCCTTTTCATTCCATTCTGGACCCATTTGTTACCAGTCCCCACACACACCCCTAGACCTCCTTCGTGGGGACGTAACATAGCTGTTGAAATGAGGTGAAGCTGAAGAATTTGGAGGTTATTCCTTCATTCTTCATTCAGCCCAAGAGCATGACGCTACCACCACCATGCTTGGCAGTTGGTAGTGCTTTTAGGTTTGAAAGTCTGACTTTTACTCTTACAAACATGCCTCTTCTCATTGTGACCAAATAGCTCAACATGTGTCTTGCCTGACCATTAAACCCTCTACTGGAAGGCATTTGGCTTGTCCACCAGGGCTGGCTGTAGCTCAGGAGGAAGAGCAGGTCATCTAATAATCAGAAAGCTGATGGTCTGATCACATGCCAAGTATCTTTGGGCAAGATACTAACCCCAAGCTGCTCTCTGATGCGTGCATCAGAGTATGAATGTGTGTGAATGTTAGATAGAATGCACTAAAGCACTGAGAAAAATCCAAAAACAAAGTGCTCATATGAATGGGTGAATAAGGCATGTTGTATAAAGAGCTTTGAGTGGTCCGAGAGAGTAGAAAAGTACTATAAAAGGATTAGTCCATTTACCATGTTCAAATAACTTGTAGTTAGATACAGTTGTTTGAACAGATGATCTTGTAATCTGCAGTTCTTTAAAAGGCCCAAGAAGCATTCCTAACTTGTGTGAATCCATAATTTTCTTTCTTAAATTTTCACTGTTTCTTGGACTTTTCCATTGTTCTGAGTAATCCAGTGATTGCTGTCAAATAAATCCTTTTTATGTTGGCAAAGAGAAACTAACAGTTGTAGTCAGTCATGATCATGAGAGGTTAATAGGCCTTAATCTTGTCAAGTTCAAAGACACTGTAGAGCCTTCACCACCACTACCAGTGAGTGTATATATTTGAGTCTATGTGTATACTTTTTTGTGTGGATTACAGAAAATCCCAAACCTCCTCAAACGTTTGCATCCAATTCTTGTTTTTTAAAGTCATTAAAGATGTATGCTGTACAGCCATCCCACCCTGGAAAAAGGAGAGTTCATAGGAATCATTAAAAACCTCAAATTAGCATGGCAATCGTGTCCATGATGTGTGTATGCAAACTTCTGACATTAGCTGTAGCTATTACAAGTTACATACAGTTATGCTGGATTGGATGTGTGCAGCATTGGTCTGTAGATCCTATCTATGCATACATGTAGACAGTGGCTCAGGGAAACTCTCCCACCAACAATGAAAGTGTGATCTATTTTCAGCCAAGAATGGGAGCTTTTGGGACTACTGGTGGAGATATGTAAGCAGAACCCAAAATGCTATAGGGATTTTCCTAACTAATTGATTTCATGCAAATTTTACAATGTGAATAATGATGCACGAGCAAGAATAATTTTGTATCATTTGCCTCTGTGAACAGATCCATCCATTACATTTCTTCCATAGCATATAATTCACACTCTGTTTCCCTTGCTGCAGGTATGTCTACCCGTGCACTTCTTTTTGCAATTTTTATTTGCAATCACAATATTTCTCACGTCTTACTTTATTTTAGTTATTTACTTTTAGTGCTCTTATTTTGACTTTAAGTACTTAGCTATAGTGTACAGTGTTGAATTATTCCATCTTATTATTGGCTTGTTCATTATACGCAAAGCAATTTAATCTATTCTAACCTTCATAAGAGGTGCTATACAAATAAAGCACAAGAGCATCTTTCACACCACTCTCAAAACACTTCCATATATAATGGAAGTGTTTGGAGAGATGTGTCAGAAGAAGGGTTTACAGTATGTGTCTTTTTAATATCCTGTGGCTTTGACTTTGTCATTCCTCTGAGACTTGATTGACAAACACAAGTCCAGGCAGAATTAAGGTGGATATGAAACTGAGACATATGATCAATTTGTAATAAAAAATAAACAAATTGCATAAAACCTTTTCCCCCTTTAAATTATGCAGACCTATGGTGATGTAGTGGTTATCAGTGATGGCAAGATATTTCTATTTTAAACCTTAAAGAAGATTATCAAATTATTAGTTTATAGAAGGCAGTACTGTATCTAAATACATTACTGCCATTGCTCTCTCTGTCATGTTATACATTTTAACTTTATATTTGAATATTCTGCACATGCTCATGATGCATAAAATGTAAGGCTACTCACTCTTTTCAATAACTGCTGTTCAGCTTCCTGTATTTAGGGCTTCAACACGTCTCCTGTTTATTTAAGTACGCAGTCACCAACTTTCACATACAGACTTGCAGCCTCTTTTATAAATTGCATCTCCTCTCTGTGTATTTGATTTACACTCTCCTGAGAGGTCCATCATATAGAACAAAGCACTGAGCTGTACCATGTATACTATTAATAAATGGAAAGACAGTGAAACGGGGGGAACCTGTCTCGGTGGTGTGTGCAATGATCAATAAATAGAGGACAAAAGAAATGGGGGTGGAAAAAGGTCTTGCCTGAGGAAATGTTCATGCAGTGGTGCTTTTATTTCTGTCCAATGTGTCTGTTTTTTGGGCATGCTCACAACTCAAATTCCTTCTGTAAAGCTTGCTCTTCTCTAGCTTTGTATCCTATGCATATATATGCATTTTTTAGTCTGTGAGTGCAATTATTAGGCAAAATTTATTCAACTGGATTAATTGTATTGTTAAGCAAATACAATTCCCTCAATCAATCCAATTAATGAAACTGTACAATGAATGGTAAACAAAGGAAAAGAGTTTTTGACATAAAATGTGCATGATTATTAGGCAACTATACACACACACGCATTATTTATGTATATATATATATATATATATATATATATATATATATATATATATATATATATATATATATATATATATATGTGTGTATATATATATATATATATATTATATATATATATATATATTATATATATATATTTATATATATGTATATGTGTGTGTATATATATATATATATATATATATATATATATATATATATATATATATATATATATATATATATATATATTTATATATATATATTTATATATATATATATATATATATATATATATATATATATACATATATATATATGTATATATATATATATATATATATATATATATATATATATATATATATATATATATATATATATATATATATATATATATATATATATATATATATATATATATATATATATATATATATATATATATATATATATGTAGTAGCAACAGGCAAATCACAATTGCAGTTCAAACCAGGTCTGCCGAGTCCATTTGGCCAGATTGGCAGGGTTGGCCCGTGAAAGTGTTAGACCACTTCCGAAAGCAGACTCGTACAACAGTTTCCGATTGAGAGTTTTGTTTGGATACAAACAGAGGACGTCAGTGTCAATGTATGCTGTTGTATCGGGAATGGAGATGGAAGCCGGACTCTGCACAGTAGGGAGGAACCTACATTCAGGGGCAGACATGGAAAAACACTAACACTGCTGACTCGCCTTTCTCCCAGAGTGTATCCTGGTGACAGGTGTTCCCCAAGTAAGCAACCGTCACACACCCAGATTGTGACCAAACGAAGTTGCTGCTATAAAATGAAGTTGTTGCTAATCAGATACTTTCCAGATGGTACTACATGGTGGATCAAAACCTGAAACATTAAATGACACATAAAATCTGTTTCTTTGCCTAATTTTGTGAGGTAATGAGGCCGTCTAATAATTATGCACACGTTCATAAAAGGCATTAATTACTTTAGGCCACACTCTCCCTAAAAACAAAAACATCACTCTAATTGAAACCAATAGGAAATTCAATTTTTTAGGGTTCAGAGTTGGAAATGTGGGTAGAAATGATATAAAAAATATTCACTTGGCGAATAATTGTGCTTGCAGTATATCCAAGCTTGATGTGAGCTTTTGAGTATTGATTATTGCAGCAGGAAGTGCTTTCACACAGATGCTTATAAGTATTCATTCTTCTTTCCTCTAGTCTTTGTTTCTGTTCCAAACGAGCGCGTGCACACACACACACACGCACACGCGCACACGCACACACACACGCACACGCACACACACAGAGATGTATCATTTGCATTGCAGAAGCAGAAAAGCAAAAATTACCAGATACAAGCAGCTCCACATTGAAAAAGCTCTGTGAAAATTATTTTTGCTGCTCTTTTCACAACCTCAAAAAGAGCAGGCCGGAGAGAAATATAATAGCAGCGCAGGGTGTTGATGAGCACATACCATGAGGCGTAGAAGATGGAAAGATGAAGTTAGTGTGTAGAAGCGTTCAAAGATTGAAAGAGGAGGAGTGAAGAGAGAGGAGGGTGAAGATGAGCAGGAAGAAAGAAGGAAGAGGAGCGAGACAGAGGTTACAGGGGTGGCTGCTACATCCAGAATGATGAAAATTAAAATGAGGAAAGGAAAGACAGGGAGGGCAAAAAGACAGACAGAGAGGAGGAATGGTGTCAGAAGAATGCCCTCACCTTCCTTTTTCTCTGTCAAGTAATATTTATTTCTCCCTCCTTCCCTTCCCCCTTTGCAGTAAAAGAAACCTACAGCCCGTTTGCTGGTCATGCCTTCAAGGCCTGATGCTTATCCTACTGAAGCATTACATTAACTGAGGACTTTCTCTGTGTTTGTGTGTGTTAGAGAGCTCTGAGGGGGTTTAAGTCAGACGGAGGATTTCCTTCCTTCATGGACACAGATCTGGGAACAGCTTTCCCTTAAACCAAAGCCTTATTCTAACCATCCAAGCAGAAATGGAACTCCTGACTTATAGTCAGCGTGTACAAGCAGCTTCACCCTTAGAGCTGTGGAAATCAGCTGACACACACACACACAAAGAGTCTAGACACAAACCCATGACTTGACTATGTTCTCTTTTCTATATCAGCAGGTTCCATCTTTGATGGTTTTTTTTCATGGTTGGCCACACTGACTGCCCACTGTGCCTGGCAAGATTTTCCCTTTTATGTCATTTTGTGTGTGTGGATGTGGGTGACTATACGGTGTGTACATAATATCTCAGTGCCATTACTGTGCACTGTGCATATTGCAGAACAACCTGAAGAAGGCACGATTAGCATTTTGCTGCTGTGATTAGCATTTTCCACCCACATTAACCAGGTAATGTTCTCACTCAGTAAACAGCTGGTTAGCGTGAACATTTAACAAATGCCCAATTTCAATATTACACATACTAAGACTGGTGTGTGTGTGCTGCCTAGCTTTCTCCCACTTTTCTTTTTTTCAGTACACTGTGTGCCAAGAACATGTTTCCCTGTTATCGCTCGTATAGACAACATGCTCCTCCATATAATATTTGACATTAACACTATTAAGATGTCTTGGGTGCAAATATGGATGCATGTGATGCATTCCCATTTGCGTGCGCATTTGCATGAGATTGTGTCATTTGTATGAAAATGCACAATCCTGGAGGAAACGTGGGTTTAATACAGATACGAAAGCCCTTATCTGTGCCCATGCTAATGTCTTAATGTGCGTGAGTGCATATCTGCGTTGGTGTGTGTTTGTGGGTAGCCGGTGTGATATATGAGGGGGCTGACCTTTTCGGTGCGCTGATACTAGATGAATAGTTCATTAGAGTGTTGAGGCAACAGCTAACGGTCACATCCTCAAACAGCGGACAGGCGCTCTGAAGAGACCAATTAGGATTGATCATCAGCTCCTATTAGTGTTGTTATGCTCTGACGTGGTGCGAGTGCTTAATGAGAAGTGTCACAGGAGAGACGAGAGAATAAATGATAGATACACTCTATCGGCCTCCTTTGGGAGCAGTTTTCCCAAAGCTTTCTGGGTACAGAGCATTATTTGGGTATTAGAAGTAATAGGTTTTCAGGGCTGTTCTTGTCTGTTATACAGAATGGATAGTTAAAACACCACCAGTATGTTCTTTAGTAAAAGCTGAATAAGTACATAGCACAGCCCGTTTACACCATCAAGCATCTCAGATCTGCTATTGCACGATAATGTGTGCTGCCGCTCTGTACTTAATGCTTTCTGTGTTACAATAGGGATTAAAATAGGTAGCTGCGATTAAAGAGTTTTCACCTCAGCTTTTATTTTTAATTATATGTAATTTTGTGATGCATCATAGAATAAAGAACTTTGCCACCATAAACTCTGATTTAATAATTTTCCCTTTTTTATTTGTAATATCCTCCATTTTCTCCATGAGAGTTGATATAGACCAAAACAGCAGTTTAGGTCTATGTCAGAGGTGCCCGTTAACTATAACCCTATTAATGCTTTATTAATACATATACTATTTGTATTATGCGTTGTGTGATAGCAGACTACTTCAGTAACTGTAACTGTATTTTAAAGTATTACTTTGCTTTTTCCTTTCCTTTCCAACATGCATTTTCCTGTGTGGGCTCTCTGCAGGCACTTCTGCTTCCTCCCAAACATGTTAGGTTAACTGGTGATTCTTAATTGTCCAGAAGTGTGAATTGGAGTGAGAATGGTTGTGCCTGTGACAGCCCCATGGCACATTGGCAACCTGTTCATGGTGTGCCCAGTCTCCCTCCCCATGACAACCGGGATGGGCTCCAGCCCCCTTGAATTGGATAAGTGGAAGAAGATGAATGGATGGACATCATTACAGTGAATGTACCTGCTGCAATCTGGGAAACTTGGATAATGTTTTCTGTAGAAAAGAAGCAAGTCAGAAGCACATCTCATGAATCATGAAATAGTGTGAGGGAATGAATGAATGAACAGCACTCAGCAGCAATTGTCTTTAAGTTGTATAGTGTTTAATTACGGCACATTTTCATAGTTGATGTAAGCAAGTACATGCCATGTCTGACATCCTGCACCTAAACCCTACTGAGTTTACATGCCTTGAAAACCAGTTGAGTATCACTCAATACCGATCTAATTTAACACTTCCTCACCAAAGCAGTTAAGGTCAAGGTCAAGAGGCTTTATTGTCATTCCAACCATGTGCAGTGGTGCAGTACACAGTGAAAAGAGACAATGTTCCTCCAAGACCATGGCGCTACATATGACATATATAGACTATCATTACAGAGCTCTGAAACAGTATGACTGTGAAAAATTACTTATACCTGATAAAATACAAGTGATCAACTGAAAGCAAACAGCTGAATGTAGAATTTCTTTCTAACGTTCTTGTGAGGATATTTTGAAAAGTTGTTACATTCCGGGACCTTGGACTCACAAACTTTGTGTTTTTTTAAATTCTAGTTTCTTCCTCATGTCTTTTAAATTTCATAAAAAGTTTTTGAAAAACTGCTCAAAGCTCATGCTTATGATTCAACTGACAGAGTTTCATGCCCATCCAAACCTTTAGAGTACTCCGACATTGTCTATGCAGCAAATAAAATATATATGTACGTTCATATATACTGAGAAAACCATCCAAACTGTTTCATTGGGTTATACTTAAAAAGCTGCTACCGTCCTTCTAAAGAGCTGCTAATGAAAAGACTTGGGGGTGTTTGCCCTCCGCCCCATAATTACAATCAAGCCTAATTCCTGGGTGAAAAAAGAAAAAAACCCCATAATCACTGTTACCAGGTTTTCTGAGAGTGAACGGTTTAGTTCAGCCGTGTCATTTTATATTAGCTTTTAAAACACCAAAGCGTGTTCTGCAGCTATGCTTGGGTGATTCAGAAAGCATGCCAGTGGCGAGATATACACAAGCCATAAAAAAGAAACTTCCTGAGAATGTATTTTATAAAAAAAAAAGAAAAAAGGGAGGAGAAAATGCAGATGCAAGAGTTTTTCAATTTTCATACCATTACGAATAACACCCCGAGCACTACTGGGAGTATATCATCAACAAGTAATCAGTGTGCATGATGGGCTGTGCAGGCTTCCTGACCAGGAATGGTGTGATTTTTGATGAGTGTTAGGCCGTCTTTATTGCTCTTTCTCCCCTTTAGCCTCCCACCGCCAGTCTCTCAGAACCCCCACCCACCCCCCACCCCTCCACTCCACCCCGTGATGGTGACAGATCCAAGTGGCACGGCTTATCCCTGCATACTGGAGCAGCTCTTTGGATCATCAGCCTCTGTGGCACTAAGAGCCAAAGATGAGAGAGGGAGTGGAAAGACTTCTTTTTTTTCTGTTTTTCACCCTCCATCCAACACAATAAAGCTAATATAACCGCCTGTGTTTTTTTCTTCTGTTAGTCAACATTTATTTGCATCGGCTCCTTTGACTCTGACAGATGACTTTGACTCCTACTGACTTAACTCTCTGTGTTTACAGCGAGTCCAAAACAAGGAGGGAGAAGAAATATACTGAAAAGCATTGCGGCTTCCATCCTTGTTTAATTAAGTGATGTCAAAAGTTAACAAGATCAGATTAAAAAAGGCCTCGACAGCTTAACGCAGCAGATCGCAAGGTTGGTCATGTGATATTTCAGTTCCTCACATAAACAGCTTATCAATAATCGATTGTGCTCTGTCTGATTCGACCTTCACTTTATCACTGGTGGTTTTGTTTGATTTAACAACACATTTCTGTTTCCAACTTGCAACACTACAAATACAGCAAACTTGAATCGCTTCTTTTTTAGAAAGGGTCACATGGTTTAAATTAACCAATAAAGATATTCCTTTTTATGTGGGAGTGCTCGGACTGTTGGCTTGTCGGGTTTTTTTTTCAAGCAGACAGGGAGACACCCCTCCCCAAATGGTAAGAGAGCCCTAATTAATTTTTCATATTAGTTACTTTTTAAATCTAACTCTAGCCAATAGGCCTTGGGCGGTGCTTTGAATGTGTGCATTAATGTTTTCATGCTCTCCCTCACCACTGGCTATGATTTAATAACACCTTCCTCAGCGCTATGTCCAGAGCTTTTCTTTTTTTTTCTTCTTTTTTTACTAGAGAGCCTTAATTAGCTACAACTCTGAGCCTCCTGTCTTCATCTCTCCAGTCTACTCACCCTCCCTCTCTCAATTTCTTCTCTTCTCTTCTCGTCTCTTTTCTTCTCCCACTCACAACTTGTTGTTGTCCTCCTCACACACACCAGTCACTCATATGTATAAGAAATGACACCTCTGCCTTGGGTCATTAAAGTCTGAAGTGTTTGTGCGTGTGTATGTGTTTATCTGTGACTGTCTTGTGTCTCTGTGTCTGTGACTGTGTGTGTGTGTGTGTGTGTGTGTGTGTGTGTGTGTGTTGCTATGTGTAACTAATCTGATATACACATGTCCTTTCTTTAACCTGCACCATACCACAGGGGATAGCTGAAAAAAATAGATAGGCAGCCATGCACACACATACAAAACATCTGATGCATCTTTAACTTGGTAAACACTGTGCAGAGTTTATGCCTGTAGAAAAAAACATGCAGAAACAGGAAAGCAGTGTGATAGATAAACAGGTGAGCCGAGAGAAATTGTCCTCAAGCTCTTTGTTCTTATATCAGAATTTGCTGAGATAGCATCTTTTAACAAACCTCCAATACAGATGAGGTGCTGTTGAAATATGAAAGTGTGTGTGTGGTTAAGCAGCTGCAGATTAGTGATGGTAGGGGTGCACCAGATTGCTGTAAAAGAAGCAGTACAGCTCTTAAGCCGTGCAATACCTTGCTGGAAAACAGGAGCCATAGTGGCTGTGTGTGGGTGTGAAAGTGTGTGGGAGAGAAGTGCGCGAGTGTGTGATACTGTAGCTTGCCTATACATATGAGTCATGTGTCACGTGTTAATAAATAAAGCCTTTATATCCCACTGAAGCACACTCACTGTAATCACGGAGACTGTCGGAGCAGCCGGGGTCCCAGGCCACTTTGCTGTGACTTGATTAGGATCATTTGAGATGATAAATGAACACGCGCGCACTCAGACACGCACTCACATGCACACAAACTGATTGCATCTGCTGAAAAACAATCTCTCCCTATAGCTGAGCCACTTTGCGCCAGTGGAAGAATAGGGGAAAATTACCAGTCAAAAAGGGCAGCCTGCAATCTTGCAGCGCACGAAGGGCTTTTGGTCTAATTTGAAATAATTCTAATTTAGAATGAGCCTCGTGGACAGCGTGTATTATCCCACCATGCGACTGTGCCTGGAGAACACTCCACTAATCAGGATTTGAGTAAAATGTGTTTCGCCTGCACAGAACCAAGGGACTGAAGGAGCGACGCCATTGCAGCCCACACAAATGGTTCCTCAGCTGTGGAGGGGACTCCTTAAGGGGGGTGGTTGATATCAGCACAGGAAAGTGTTTACTCGGCTTTGCATGAGCTGGAAGTTTTACTCAGTCAAATCAAGTAGAAGTGAAGTATTTGTGACACACGCTAGCAGATGCTCGATGGAAGATTGTTATTGAAGACAGATTTTCTGCTTCAAAGCTTTTATATGTTTCCGTGGTGCTGCTTGTTTTCCACTTGAAAGACAGCTTGCTTTCTCTTTTTTCGTGTTGCCGAGTATTTTGGTGCTGCCAAATCAACTTAGTTCTTCTGAATTGCTAAAACACCAACTCAGTAACTCAGAGTCCTAAACACTTTTCATTGAATCAATTGCCATTTTGTCAAAACAACAAAAGTGTGACAGAATTTGCAGGTCTCATTCACTCTTTTTGCAACCACTGAAAGACATTCCCTCACACTAAACACACACTAAATACAGCTTTGCACGCCACTTGTGATGCATAATAGTAACTGGAGATGACAGGTGTCAGACACAGTTTGAAATATTACCAATAACAACCGGTTCAATCTTTATTGATATTGACTGCCATTAGTGCCAAAATGAATGAAATAAACACGCTATTAAATAATTAGTTAAATGTGTTAATATTTAATGTTATAATTTAATTAATAATTCAATATCTGACAAATTAAATAGCAATTCATTTTATTTAAAACATTTTATAAATTAATCTTTTAATTTTAAATGGTTAATGACACATTTAATTCATTAAATATCAAATTAGTTAAATATTATTTTCCATTTTTATTTGATTATTGAAACCATTTAATTAATTAATAAATTATGTATTTGTTTCATTTATTTTGGCACTTGTGGTCCTCCATATCCTGATCTACAATTGTTTAAATGTGTCTGTATGTTTGTTTAAGAGGCCCTGGATAAGAAGTAAGAGGATCAGGAGGTGAGACTGAGTGGCTGCAAACAACCTTATTCTTGCTCGTGGGATGACAATAAAGGCAAAAGTAGAAAGAGAACTCAGGAGATTTCATAATCAGCAGATTCAGAAAGGAGAACAGGTGGGGGTTGGAAAGTCCATTGCTGTTTTCCCTGGATTTATATTCTCGTGTCATGGTCCCCAGCTAGTTGGCACAGACTTATTGTCTCTTCTACCTTCCACCTTCTCTTTGATTCCCTCTCACTCTCTTGTTTCTGCCCTTCAGTGTGAGTGGGCAGGTCTTAATGGCTCAATGAGGTCTTCCTGGAGGCGTGTTCTTCAAATACCCCAGCCTTGCCAACAGCTCTTCACCCACAGCTTCTCTAAGTGGTAACAGGTTCAGGCTCAGCTCAGCTTTTTAGCTGTTTTCTGCTGTGTTTACTTATCCTCGCCTTTTGTCTCTTTGCTTCAGGTCCTCCTCGGTGTGACAGCCAGAATAATGTCTGTGTCTCCCGTTTCCATGCTCTCTGGGTAACTTCTTTGGATTTAAAACTCACATTCAGAAAATAATCCGAATTACCTTCCCACTCACCACCTGAAAGGACATTACCCAACCTGCTCACTCGCCCCAGATGCTCACCTCCAGCTCCAATCTTATCGGCCCATTCCATCATCTCCTTTGGGGGTCCACTGCACTTCTACACATTTAGGCCTTAATCACGTAAACTTGCCCAGTCTTTATATGTTGTTTTTATTTTTTGCTGTAGTGCATGCTGAATGCACAGCACTATTATAAATTTTGCTAGCTGTGCATGCAATCTAAAAGCACTTTTTATTTTTCAGGACAGACAAAACTGTTTTGTTTGATTTTATCAGAAAAAGTTGTGGGATTGTAGTTTTTTTTTTTCTTTGTCTGTTTTGACACAAAGATGGATGGTTTACACAGTACGATGAAAAAGTATTTTCCCCCTTTCTGAGTTTTTCCCATATTTTTCACACTTAAATGCAAACACGTTAATACAAAGATAAACTGAGTAAATACAAAATGCAGTTTTAAAATAATGATTTCATTTATCAAGGAGAAAAAAGCTTTCCAAATCTACCTGGCCCTGTGGGAAGGCATGAAAGCCGAGTTCAATTTCACTAGACACATCCAGGCCTGATTACTCCAGAGCTGTTGAATTAAAAAAGCACTAAAATTAAATTAAACCTGTCTGACAAAATGAACTAAGCTAAAAGGTTTCAAAAAGCAACACATCATGCCACAGTTTTCACAATCACTGACATCTATCACTCTGGAAAAGGTTACAAAGGCATTTCTAAGGCACTGGGACTCCAGTTAACCATTGTGAGAACTAAATGGAGAAACGCTGGAACAGTGGTGAAACCTTCCCAAGTGTGACCAACCTACCAAAATTACTCCAAGAGCACAATGACGATCCAGGAGGTCACAAAAGAACCCACAGCAACATCTCAAGAACAGCAGGCCTCACTTGCCGCAGTCAAGTTCAGAGTTTAAGATTCAACAATAAGAAAGAAACGATGAAAAATGTGGTGAAAACAAATTTAAAAAATAATAATAATAATAATAAACAAATCATTTTGGGAAAATTTTCTGTGAACTGACGAGACAAAAGTCAAAAAGATTTGAATCTCATTACATTTGGCATAAACATATTATTTCATAATAAAGCATAATATCAACACTCAAACATGATGGTGGTAGTGTGATAGTCTGGGGCTGCTTTGCTGCTTCAGGAACTGGATGACTTACAGTAATTTATGGAATCATGAATTCTGCTCTGGGATTGTGCAGCAGGACAATGGCCCGAAATACACCAGGAAGTCCACCTCTGAATGGTTGGAGTGGCCCAGTCAAAGTCCAGACTTCAATTCGATTGAGATGGTTTGAGATTATCTTAAAGATGTCATTCATGCTCAAAAACCCTCACATGCAACTGGGTTAAAATGATTGTGCAAAGAAGACGTCAAAAGGTCAAAAAGGCTTGATTGCAGTTCTTCCTGCCAAGAGTGGCAAAACCAGTTGGTAGGTTTAGGGTGCAATTACTTCTTCACAGCAGAGTACTGTATGTCTATAGTACTCGTGATAAAAGTTCTTAGTAGTGTTACATCATTGAAAATGAGCATAATATTGGTCTATATGGTAGTGCCAGTTTTTTGGGACTTGTTAAGTGTAGTGCAGTAGTTCCTTACCTAGAAGAAGACCTTTAAATTTAATTAAACCAACCGAAAAATTTGTGAGGGGAAATGTCTCTTTGACAGCCCTCAGACTTCTTCATTGTGGAAAGGGGTTCCCCAGGTACTACATTTTTAGAAGAAAGCCAAAACCCAGAAAACTAGCACTATATGAAATCCTACAACTGCCAAATGTCTGAATGTCTGGAGGACGAAATAGCGAAGTAAAATAAAAGTGCCCTAAAACTGCTCTTTTGAGTATACAACATGAGAATAAAGTGAGCCAATGCTCCCACTTCCAGCAGAGCACACAGAACTGCAATGCATGCTGTATAAATTCCAGTGTAACACAGAGACACACAAAAATGCATAAAGAGTCCCTCAGTATTATTATTCAAAAGGTTCTGTCTTGGCTCTTATCTCCAGACACAGCAGCGGGATGGTTTTAAAAAAAAAAGAAGTTTTGTGTGAAAGTGTGGACTTAGTTTGAGGGGCCTCTGTCGGCGTCAACACTTTTTCCAAAGTGACAGCAAACACAAAAAAGAGGCAAACGGCTTATATCAGCTAAAGATTTCACTGAACTGAAAATAAGAAGCGGGAAATTTATTTGAAACTATCTAGTCCTTTGACTGGTCATCTGCTTTCGGTCTCTTTAATGAGATAACGGGCTCTCTTTTTTCTTTCATATTCCTTATCTTATCAGAGGCCACAGGTGTGCTTTAAATGTTGACATATTTTTCAGCCTCCTCATAGAGTCCAGTTTTTACCATTAATCATGTTCTTCTCCCTCCCCACAAAGTCCACGCCTCGAGTCCAGTCCATCCCTTGATCCCCCGTCTTCTAGTCTCTGGCGAAAACAGTTGCAGCTACGGCCATTTTGACCTACTTCTAGACAATACCCGTCTCAGCCTCCCTCCGCCCATTCTTTTACTTTCTCGCTGCAGTTAAGTTACCACATGCAGTTAAGTTGGGAGGACGAAACACTCATGGGGAAGTCACTGTTCCCTTGTGTGCGATTGCCTGAGAGGTAACCTATTTAGGGAGCAGAAAGGGGAGGAAAGATGGTGGAGTGAATATCAATTTAACTATAGCCATTAGTACTATTACTGACTCAATATCCTTAACTGCATATGTTTAAAAAAATATAGCTGACAGAACAGATGAAGGATGAGGCGTGTTCACTTCACATTCCTTTTTAAAAAATCTTTTTACCCTCTTACCCCATGTGGGAATAGGCCACCAGGTTGCTTTCAAATTTATAGCCAAATCAAGCACCCTTCATACATTAAGAGAAGAAAGGAGGGCTACTTTACTGCCCCTTTATAAACAGAGTTAATCATTTGATTGTGAATCTATATCTATTGTAGTTATTACTGGTTTAAAATCTAGTACAGCCAAAAGTCTCTATGGTTTATAATTCTGACATAGTTGCAGTGCTTTTTGAAATGTAATAAAACACAAACTAAAATTATTTGATTATCTTATAATCTCGTGTTTTTTTCACAATAGAAAGTAGAAATCATTTAAATTGTTTAGACTGGGAAGATGTAACATTTTAAGAAAAATATTGGCTTATTTTGAATTTGGTGCTGGTGAACCCGGACAAGCTGGAGGAGGTGGCTGGGGAGAGGGAGGTCTGGGCTTCTGTGCTTGGGCTGCTGCCCCCGTGGCCCAGCCCCAGATAAGCGGAAGAAGATGGATGGATGGATGGATGGATGGATGGATGGATGGATGGATGGATGGATGGATGGATGGATGGATGGATGGACGAATTTGATGACAGCTACATCTTAAAAAATTTGAAAGAGGGCAACAAAAGATTGGAGAAGCAAGTGGTGCTAAAAAGAAAAAGCTGGTGGAACATTTTGCAGCTAAGTAGGGTAACTGGCAGCAGGTAAGTAGCATGACTGTGTCTAAAAAGAGCATCTTAGATAGGCAGGCTTCTCAGTAATAAATATAGGAGGAAGCTCACCATTTTTTTTAACATTATGAGAACTTACAGAGAACTTTTATTCGTTACCCAGATTTCAAGGCATTTCTTAGAGTTTTATCAGTTATATTTGAAACATGAAGTAGTATCTCAGTCCAGTAGCAGAGCACTTACAGTTTTAGGGCTGCAAATTTAAGGTCAAATATGAGACTCAATGACTCTTATAGCATTCTAGCTATTGGAGTAAAATTGAGTTTTATTGCTGTGTGAAAACTGATTCCAAACTCTGGTAGAAGAAAAAAAAAAACATGCAAGAGTTTATCTCAGGCCAGGAGTCCTTGAGAAGAATTTTATCCCCTGCATATCTGGACATGTAGTCTGCATATCTTGTACAACAGTAGGCTTTTTTTTCACCCATTGACAGTCCTTTGCTTGGTCTTCCAGATGGCACTGTTGGCAGGCAGCATGTTTGACAGCAGTGGCATAGCCTTTCCTCAGAAATTCTATCAAAATTCCACTTTCATCAGAAGTGCAGAAAGCCCTTAAGTATACAGCTCTGTGTGAGGCCTACCTTTTATTGCTATTTCAGTGAAGGTCAGCCAGCAAAAGTGAAATGTCAGAGGAAATATTCATTTGCAGTGGATATAATGTGCATACAGTACATGTGTTTATACAATGTGGATTGGGTTTGTCTGCATGCTGCCCTCATCTTTACTGATGGTTCTCCATGACTGGGAGCAACCACCCCATCCGACAGTATTGATCCAAGCAGCGCACACAATCTAAGGCAGCTATCCAGGACACACAGCAGGCTAACAAGCAGCATAATGGTACAAGGTCAGCTCTGAGAGAGCAAAAGGAAAGAGAACAAACCATTTTCTCAACGGTTTACACTGTTTTCCTCTTTTAACAACAGTAGGGAGTCATTAAGTACAGTGGACACATAAGGGATTTCAATTCCTTCGTGACATGTGCTACATCGAGAGCGTGCTTTACTGTATGTAAATGAACAATTTCATGTAATGAACAGTTTCGTGATATGAAACATGAACGCTTGCTTCCCTCCTCGCCTTGCATGTTGTTAAATAAAGGATCTGAAATAAGACTTTATTCATATTCATGCCGTACATTCAAGCTCTGTTTTCTATTCTATTAATGTCCAGAAATTGCAACATTCCTTTCTTTTCTGTTAGCCACTGAGCATCACTGAGACTAAGATGAGTCGTTAAGTAGGGGTTAAAAATCAGACAGAGTGTTGGATGTTAGTACTTAGGATCAAGCAGCAAACATTATGGCTGAAAACTGTAGTCAAACACTAAAGATTTTAGTTCTTAAATGACCACAAGGCTGACTCAAAAAGAAAGCTAGCCCCTCTCGACCCCTATATTAAATCACCCAATTTTACTGTAGAAGTAAACATGTCTACAGCCTGGTACAAAAACAACTTTGCTGTCTTTGTGACTGGGGTTAAATTTTTATATAAGTCACCCACTGACCTAGGGTTACGGTCATTCTGTGTTACGGGTGGTCATCCATCTATGTGTGAGTGTATGTGTGACACTACAGGGGCACTGTATGGGAGTCTGTATGCATGAACCAGCACTCTGAGTGGCCAATAAGATTAGAAAAGTATTACATGAATGCCAGTCCATGTAAACTGGACCTTGCAACTACATCTGCAGTATGCTGCTTATGCATATCTGCGACAGATCCCTATTTCAAGATCATGCATACCCAGCCACGAACACAGTGTCAGGAAACTGGTGGAAATTTGTGTCAAATCAACCACTGGAATCCATCTGCTGTAGTATCCCTAGCCAAAAGTACTGAGTACTGACAGCCTATAGATGCAGTAACAGCTAATGTTATCCAACAGCTAATGCTGCTAACTCCACCCTCTTTTCCAAATATTATTTCTAAGAAAACATGATGGGCACAGCCATGGTGCCAAACTGAAAGCTTAAAAACGAATTCCAAAAACCAACAGTGAATTCACAGTGTCATGTTTAAGGCTGTGTGAGACCTGGAATAATTTGCAAAGCCCAATCCAAGAAATAGAAGACAGGAATAAAACTATAATGCTGACTGTTCAGTACATAAAAGTCCAGAGTAATGTGTGACTAGGTGCACATGTCTATTTGGAGAAAACTCAACAAAAAGACAAGGAGAAACTAAGATAATTTATATAAAAGGTAATGAGTGAAGTGGGAACAGGTGGGGGAAACCAGCTGCAGACAACTAGTGAACCCAGTGAGATGTGGAAGTTAAACAGAGACCAACATTTACCAAAAATAAATAGGGAAGAGCGATGACTCCTGAAAATGGTAAATGGCCTGTATTTGTATAGCGCTTTACTTCTAAGGGGCCTTTCATACAATTAGCTTGACACAACTAAACAGGGTAACAAGACAGACATAAAGACTAACACAAAGACAAAGCTGAAGGAAAAGAATGGGAATGCTTAAGGGAAGTAATAAACTTTGAGTCATCTATAACTAAACTAAGAGCTAGAAGCAAAACAATAAGGAACTGATGCCAAGCATCAGGAGACAAGCCAAATTCATAAGCAGAAGGAAGTACCAAATAATGCAATAACAGAAGCTATTAAATAATACAGAACATGAACCTCAAAACCCAAAAGGAAATAATTAACTATAATTAACAGGAAATTCAAAACCAAGGGCCCAAGAGCCAGGGACCATGGCAACATGGTGGCTATCTTCATCTTTTTTAAAAATTTCTTGTGTTTTGTTTTTGTTTTGTTTGTGATGAATCTTAGTTAATCTAGATTTGAACACAAACTGTGGATTTTTTCACTAGCCTGTCTACTAAAATTTATGTTACGCTCATGTAAGGTAATCTGCTTTTTTTTTTTAAAAACAAACAAAAAAACAACAACAAACTGGCAACACAGTGCTACAGCAGTTAGAACTGTACCCTCACAGCAAGAATGTCCTGAGTTTGACTCTGGTGGCCAGCTGGGGCCTTTCAGTCTTTTGAGTTTGTGTGTTCTCTCTGTGGATCTGTGGGTTCTCCCCAAGTGCTCTAACTTGTGTTATAGTCCCAGGGTTTGTGAATTTCCCATCCACACAAATCCCATGTCACTTATCAGACCAACATTTTTTCCTAGAACCTTTGCTTTTAATATTTCAGTGTTCATGTATCTTGATTATTTTTGGACCTTGAGTGTGAAAAGCTATTTTATGACCTTGCCTTTGGATTTGTGCTTTTGGATCCACTAAACTGAACTCTGATAAATCGGTTAGTTAGCTGCTTCAGATTTCATTTTTTGATGACAAGAAAATGTTGAAATTGAACTTCAAGGTGTTCAACACATTAAAATATTTATCAATATGAATGAGTTGAATGAACTATCGATGCATTTAAAAAACTCACTGGCAACTTTATTGGGTATCAAAATCTGAATCTTTTATTGTCATTATACCCAAAGCACAATAAATTATACACTGTCCAAATCAATGCAAAGAAAGCAATCTAACTATTTGCAAAGTTTAGGTCAAGATGACCTGCTTTAGCTCATACTGAGCATCAGAACGAGGAACAAAGCCGATGTGAGTGACTTTGATTGTGGCATGATTGCTGGTGCAAGACAATCTATCAGGATTTTCCCACATGGGATTTTTTAGGTTTTACAGAGAATAATCCAAAAAAGAAAAAATATCCAGTGAGCAGCAGTTCTCTTGGTGGAAATGCCCTGTTGATGTTAGAGGTCAGAGGAGAATGGCCAGACTGCTTCGAACAATAGAAAGCCAAGAGTAAATCAAATAACTTCTTGCTACAACCAAGGTATACGAATAAGAATGGCATCTCTTAAAACACAACACCTCAAACCTTGAAGCAGGTCAGCCACAGCAGCAGAAGTTCACCCTGGGTCTCACTCCTGTCAGGGAAGAACAGGAATCTGAGAGTACAATTCACATGGGTTCAGTAAAATTGGACAATAGAAGACTGGAAAAACATTACCTGATCTGTTGAGTCTCAATTTCTGCCGCAACACTCAGATGGTAGGGTCAGAATTTGGTGTAAACAACATGAAAGCATGGATTTACCCTTCCTTGTATAAACAATTGAGGCTGGTGCTGGTAAAGTAATGCTGGGGGGATATTTTCTTGAGAAAGTTTGGGCCTTTTCAGACCAACCAATACCACAGTCTCAATCCAACAGAGCACCTTTGAGATGTGGTGGAGTTTGAGATTCACATCATGGATGTGCAGCCGGCCAGTCTGCAGCTACTGTGTGATGCTATCAAGTCAGCATGGACCAAAATCTCCAAGGAAGGATTCCAGCACCTTGGTGAATCTGTGAGCAGTTTGTCACTCATTTGGTAAAGGTTTGTGAAAGAGCAAGGATGTCTAAATATTTAACTAAAAGCCTAAAAAAAAGTCCTGTTCTTTGTATGTCCAACCATCAACTACTCCCAGCTTGCTTTCAGTTAAAAGCCATTTTTTAATGTTGAACAGTACAAATTGTTACACAGTACGAAAACATCCCAGGTGAATGCAATCCAGGCATTAGTTTATTTTCTATAGTGGTGCCACATATGTATAACCGTATTCTGATTGATCTTTTGGTTACTGCAGGTTCCTAGGCTTCCACTATACCTATTTTGTGGTGGAAAATTGAGTTTACCCCATTACCACCCACCACAACTTAGATTAGATGTATCAGCCCTTGCACTGATATATGTTGGATGATTCAATCCCTCCAGTTATACAGGGCTGGATGTTTCAATCCCCTTGGCTCATATAGAGCTGCAGCCACAGATATACAAAAATTACTTTCAGCACAAAGTCTTACACTAAATCTGACTGAAATCTCCAGTCTGTGTTCAACCGGGCAATGCCCCTTCAGTCAAAACTTTTGAAAAATATCTTTGGCAGGTTATATTGCTCTTTCAGTCCGAAGGCGCCTGTGGGTTTACCAGCTGCAAACGTTTGTCTGTGAGTACAGAGACCCACTTAAGTGTCTCATCACACACAGAAGCATCGGGCACACTCCCCCAACCATGCACTCTGTCAGTGTACCTGGCAGCACATCCACTCATGCCATTTACATTTCAAAGTGAGACACATTTGCACAAACGCACATAGTTGCCATCTGGTATTTCTGGTTTCTCTCACACCCACCTATTGGTTTCCAGAGCATATGAGCAAAACCTACGTGCTATTTGCATTGGGATAAGGCTGTAAATGCTTCTGTTGATGCTTGTTGGACCACAGCGGTAGGAGTGAATATTTCTGCATTTTTTTGCCTTTAAATTAGGGTTGTTTTGTGTGTCACAACCCATGGCTATATGTATGTGCGTCTGCTTAAGCACCTGTTTACACACTTTACAGTTTATACACATCCAGCTATACGTGTCACCAGCTGTTTCTCGTGTGTGTGTGCGAATGTGTGTGTTTGTGTGTCTGTGTCTGCTGGCTTATGGTAGACGCCGTGGCATTGAGGAGGCCTTATCTGTCATGTTCAGAGCACTAGCTCTCACAGGAGATAGAGCTCTCAGCCGGAAGCACGAGTGCCACTGAAAAGACTCCTGACGCACACCTACAGCTCTGGCTCAGCCAGCGAAAGAATGAACCGAAGGGAGACATGATGGTAATATCAAGAAATAAATTTCACAGTGAGAGAAGGGACAGCAAATGAGTGTTTGTGCGTGTGTATAATGATGTGTGTGTAACGTCTGTGATGCAGGATTCTCATCTGCAAAATGCGTGTTTGCGCTAACACACGTGGGATCTTGCTGGAACACACTTTTGTCTCGTTTTCATGGGCTTCCTTTGTGAAAGCGCCAGAGGTGATGTTTGCACATTTACCCCGCAAAAACACATTATGAGCAAGTGTGTTTACGTAAGTGTTTGTAAGTGTCCCGGCCTCCATGAGCCCCTGAGTTGTCCATAAGTCTGAATGTGAGTCGGGGTTAATGTGCTCACCCCTGGGCAGTGGAAGCGGCTTTCACTCTCTATTAAACTGTCCTTCATGTGGGAGCAGATGAGCCTCATTATATCAGAGTCCCCAGCTAATGACCACTAATCCCTTCCTACTGAGGAAAAAGTGAGTGAGAGGCAGGGAGGTGGGCTAAGCTCTGCAATCTGAGGAGAGATGGATGGAAAGTTGAAGATGGAGAAACTGTGACTAGAAGCTGGAATTAATATTATAATGTTTGACTGTTATTGACCTCCCCCTCTCTCCTTCCACACCCTCACCATTGCTGCTGACACACATACACCCACACACACACACACACAGCCCACATCAGCACTCCTTCATTCCTTCATGCGGAGATCAGTGTGAGGGGAAACGGACTGTGAATACATTAGTGCCATCATCGTCATCAGGGGACATGAGGCTTTATCTGTCATCATCCTGCGACAGCTAGGGCAGTTCTCCACAGGCCAGGCTATTACTCTCTATTACCCATCACACACACACACACACACACAAACACACACACCACACACACACACGTGGGTAATGATGGGGTGCATCCTTGGTCGTCCTCACCCTCCAAAATCTGATACATAATGTTTTTCCATCACAGTCTGGTTAAAAATTTATAAATCAATTTTCCTTTCAAAATACTGCTCGATCGACCAGAAGCCTTAAGAATTTTTTTTTTTTCCACCAGAGTCTGGCTTCAGCTGATCTACACTGAAATGAAATCGTCCTCTCTGTGCAGTACCCAGTTACTGCTATCAGTTGGTGATAGAAATATCTGCACACACACACACACACATGCAAGGATAAAGATAAGGATAAAATTGAGAGAAAGGCAGAGTGGAGAAGAGGAGTGCGTGAGGATGGCAGAGTAAGGAGAGATTTTTCAGCAACCAGTATGATCAATATTTCTCCATTCTTCATTCTATTAGAGCGGCTCAGAAACAATTTTCCGTGAGCCTTCACTCACTCTGGAATAAAATCTTCATTTTCTTTCTCTCCCTTACTCTTACAGTCATGCTTCATTTTCACTCTCCCACAGAGGTCACAGTTATGAAATCATTACTGTTATTTAAAGTAATTGTTACCGGCCTCTGTAGAGGTGACAGTGAAACCTGCGGTATTTGTATTATCTTCCTTTTTTAATTTTTATTTTGTGTTAGATACACATTTTAGATCATCTAAACAAAATCCAGTTACCCATCGTATTGTTTCATCAGGTTGGTGAGCTTTTTCATCCTCATCAACAAGTTCTGGAGTACAGAGTGAAGATCTTTTAACAAAGTTTTGTTATGCTTGACAGGTGATTAGTAGCATTCGTTCCCATGCATGCACCTATATTTCCATGTGAACTGTAGACTCAGAGCTGATTTATTCCACATCAGCTGGCACAGACCTGAGGGAGGGCAACCTTTTCTGTCAGCTGTGGCACTTAAATAGCACAATAACTATAATGAAGAGTTCAAAGGGATGATTACATGGTACATCATGCCATGACAGCTAAACTCTCTGAAAGATGGCACCTGTTCGATGCAGACTTACACACAAGTAATATACTTTGAGATATTTCACTTTTTCTGTAAAACATCAGTTTACTGTATAGAAAGTGGATGTATATATGGTATGGGCTGGCATTTTTATATATTTATATATATATATATCTTAATGACCACTCAAAGGACTTTACACAACAAGCTCAACACTAAATTAGAAAAATCTTGGCTTCTCGTTCATGTTACCTAGAGAATGCATACTTGTGACTTTGCTAAACCCCCTATAAAGGCCTAGACAGGCATCTCAAACATAAGGCCCAGAGGCCAGAATTGGCTTGGCAAAGACTTCAATCCAGCCCACTGGATGGAGTTTGAAAAATGTGAAGGATGGCATGAATTTTGGACTTTTAATTGTAACTGAAGCTTTTCCTACTGATAAAGATCTCCCCCACAGGTATTCATACTACACCAAAGTACTTAAGCAATATTTAAACAATTAAATGACAGAAATGTTCAATTTTTTTTTCACTACCCAACATAGAAATTTCTGAAAAAAACAGAACTTTCTGTTTTATAATTACAGGACAATTTCTTTATCATGTACATAAAACAAGACATTCTGTTGAATTTGCCCTTCTTTTTCTTATGTTAAGATATATCAGGATTAAATGTGTAGTTTAGTGTATTTACACTGACACACAGGAGAGTTTCACTGCTCCAGTCCATTTAAGATCAAAGTGGGCTGTAAGAGGCTCCCTGTGTAAAATAAGTTTGAAATCCCTGTTCTGGAGGATAAACAATAAGGTAATATGTTACAAACATGATTAAGTATTTTGGTAGCCACAATCATTTTAAATGATTAACCTGAGAAAATCTTCCACTGTGTTTATAACGCATTTAGGGTTTCAAAGTCTGACTGATGTCCCATCAGCCTTTATTATTACTTCGCACTGATGTTAGTGAACTCACATTCTAGTCATACTGACTGCAAGTCAGAGTTTAGCCATATGTACACGCTTCAAGCACTCCATTGACCTGACAGAGCCAATGGTCAGTTTTCATGAATTAAGCTAACATTTATGTCTTTAGGTGGAAACCTACAAAGGCACTGGGGGAACATTCAAATGCCAAACAGAAAAGGTTTGACCCAAGTACCTTCTTGTTGTGAGGTTACAGAGTTAACCACTCCACCACCTTCTAGCCACCACATGTTAAACTAAGATTGACTAGCTGGTACCACATCTTCATTTTAGGTTTGACAGCATTTCTAGTAGGTAATGGCAGATGGCTTAAATATGAATTGAGGCTGTGGTTTGGGGAAGACCTCAGAGGGGACTAGCTCATGTACAAATGAAAAGCGAAATAATAAAAAAAGGGGAGAGAGTGTGGGGCACGAATATGAGGATGAAGGACTTGTAGAACCGTGGGGGTCAAATAAGCCCTTTTTCCATTTCTTCTTCAGGCTTTTCCATTGGGTCATAGTAGCACCAGGTACTAAAATAGTACCTGCTCGACCAGGTATCAGATCAGGTGCTAAAATGTGACGTCTTCAGACTGCATGCTACCGACTGGCTGGTCAGTGGCGTCACTCGATGAGTCATGACAGCGTCTGGTTTACAAAAATCAAAGACACCATTTTTCAAACCCGGCAACGAGGGAAATGGCTACAAAAAACAATGCTATGGTCCCCTGAGTCTGATGGTGTACTCTTGCCTCAACGTCCACCTTTGTTGTAGCGTTCGTGCCGCATATTAATTATGCCACAGGACACTTGGACACGTTGCTATAACAACAACATCGCTCATAAGGTGGTACTCAATTGTAACGGAAAACCAGTCGATCCGAGTTGAGTCATGGCGAGTCGCTTTGAGTAGGTACTAAGTACTTAAGTGCTAAATTAGAATTTTGATTAAATTACACACACTGTCTTCAGCATTGCTGCTCACTTTTAGAGAAAAGCTGCACATTTAAATCTGCAGATTTCACAAAGAAAGTTATTTAAACTTTAGGGTGTATGAAAAACGTAAAAAAGTTTTTACAATAATAAACCACCTAGATATTTTTAAAGCCATTCTTGCTCTTGAGTCATCACTCGTAACTCGTAACATCACTCGTCTGGCTGAGTGGTGCGATACAAACAACCTGCTGCTTAACACCGAGAAGACTAAGGAGCTCATCGTGGACTACAGGAGGAATGCTGACCCACATCCACCCATCCACATTAAAGGGACGGCTGTGGAGCGTGTGAACAGCTTCAAGTTCCTGGGAGTCCACATCTCCGAGGATCTCATCTGGACGACCAACTGCTCCAAGCTGGTCAAGAAGGCTCACCAGCGCCTCTTCTTCTTGAGGACTCTGAGGAAGAACCACCTGTCCTCAGACATCCTGGTGAACTTCTATCGCTGCACCATCGAGAGCATCCTGACCAACTGTATAACAGTCTGGTACGGGAACTGCTCTGCCTCGGACCGGAAGGCGTTGCAGAGGGTCGTGAAAACTGCCCAGCGCATCGCCGGAGCACCACTTCCTGCCATAAAGGACATCTACAGGAAGCGGTGTCTGAAAAGGGCTGGGAAAATCATCAAAGACCCCAGTCACCCATCACATAGACTCTTCACCCTCCTGCCCTCTGGGAGGCGCTACAGGAGCCTCCGGACTAAGACCACCAGGTCCCGGAACAGCTTCTTCCCCACAGCTGTCAGACTCCTGAACTCTGCCTCCTGACATCTGACCCACGTTAAACTCATGGACTGAACATACACACACCCACACACAATGGACAACTGTACCCTCAAACACACAATAATAACATGGCCTGAACCACCACTCACAACCACTAGCACTTTATATAGCCTCTGTAGAAATTATCCACATATCTCACTTATCTTAACTGCACTACTGTATAGTTCTGTGTAAATAATCATTCTGTACATACAATAACTTTTAATCCTACAACTGTTTATAACTTGCATAGTTCACATTTCTGTATAACTGTATATCTCATATTTCTGTATAGTTTTTTATTTCATATTCTGTATAGTTTTTTTCATATTTATATCCTGTTCATAGCCTGTACATAGCTTGTACTCACTACAGCCTGTACATACTTATAGTTATAGCATATTCATAACATACTTCATACCGTGTACATTATAACATACCATAATAGACCCATTTCTGTAATATACTTACATATCTATATTATTGCTAATATATATTGTAATATATCTATATCATGGCTAAAGCACTTCTGGATGGATGCAAACTGCATTTCGTTGCCCTGTACCTGTGACATGTGCAATGACAATAAAGTTGAATTCTATTCTATTCTAACTACTGTATGTCTACTCATTCTCTTTATTGCGAGAAATTGCCACTTTTCGTATTTCATAAGTAAACTCAAAGCAAGTGTTTTGACATTAGCATCGTCTCGTCTCATTGGAAGATTATCCACTTGTTTCAGAAGTATAATTCAAGGACTGCAAAGAAGCTAAAACTGTGTTAATCTGGATGCTTTTTGGACTATGCACAAACACAAACCGCTTGCACTAATATCTCAAGCAGCTGATTCAAGGGTGTTTCAGTTCTTGACTCAATCAAAAAAAAAAAAAGCACAGCAATTTTCTTTAACGATTACCCAAAGCCAATCACAGAGGCACTGATTAGTGCTTCAGTGTCTGCTTTGGCTTGATAGCGCTCATTTCAGGAAATGAAGCCATCTCTGGGAAAATAACATAGGAAAAACACACATGTGCACTCAGTCCAATAACTCGCTCAATCACTCAAACGCGACTGAAATCATGTCGAGAGAGTTGAGGAGAATTTTAATACAAACTTTATTTGGTGCCATTAGTCAGACCACTTGTGACAGCGACAGTGTAGCATGTCTAACAACCGCTTTGCCAATTGGGAACCATTCCTTCTGTTATTTGTGTGCCATTGAGCAAATGTTTCAACCAGTAAAGCTGACTTAACTGACTGGTGAAGAGTATAGTGGTGAAGACAGAGTAAATGTGAAAGACTGGTACAAAGTTTGTGAAAAAGAGACCAAGAAAGAGAAAGTCAATGTGAGGGCGTGTGCGTGAGAGAGACGGGGCGAATGTGAGCGACAGGGTGTTTGCAAGGAGGATTTGCACAGTATTGATCTGTTGACCCTATGATCACTTTGATTAAATGTCACTCTATTCAGCCAGATTCCCTGATTTAATACGGAGCATTGAAGTGATGGTGATGCTGCGTATCAGATTTTCCCTCTCCTTTAAGAGTCTTCCTTTTTCTGCAGAGCAGTCAGCCGGACCCACCATGCTCCATTCAATTTAGTTCAACAGCCCTTTTCAAAACAACCAGGCCATCATTAAATGTGTGAAGCGCATCCAAGGCAAACTCAGAGTATTTCTGATTTAGATGCTTGGTGGATTGACTCTTTTGATCTTGTGAAATGAAAGCAAATCTGAAAGTTTGATACTTTTTGTCAGAAGCAAACGTTCATACGATGCATTTTGGAACTTTTTCACTAATTTTGCTTGTTCTTCTTCACTTTCTTCCCCTCCTCCACAGCAGAAAGTTTTAATATGGTTAGAATAGAATTCTGGCACCTTTTAACAACTTCCACAATTTGCAAGAGCTATTTCTAGGTCTGTTATTGTCACTCAAATGTCCTAATCCTCCAAGGATGCAATGACCTGTGGAGGAAATCTGCTGCTCTGGGACTCAGAAGTGGATGGACAGATGGATAGATGTGCACAGGGATGCGTGAAAGAAGGTGCCCTGAAAATTGGATTTCTCTCGCCTCGGCCTCTTAGACAAGGGAAGCTAAAAACAACAGGAAAAAAACATGAGAGTGTGAGAATGGAGAAGTAAGGGAGATGGAGGGGCATCGCCAGGGGCCCTGTCAGAGAATGCACTGAAACGTGGAGTGGCTCTTTTTTCTCTTGCCCAAATTCCACACCCCATTAGCCCACCAAACCCGCAACTGGCCTTGGCCTCAAAGGTGGAGGGGGTGGCTGTGAGTGGTGCAGGCAGAAAAGGGTGACACATACCCACAAGCCATCCTCGAGAGGCGAGTGAGGCAGGAGCGTCGAGATGAGGCCCCAGCCTGCCAGATGTAGGACGCGGAGGTACTCAAGTGAGCCAGGGAAGGAAAGAAGGATGGAGGAAGATCGGGAGGAAAGAATTGGAATAGGATACACAACTCATGATAAACACATCCATCCTCATTATTGTAATAACCCGCCTGCCACGCACCAGTGCAGCCTCGCTCGTCCCCTATCTATGTCTCTCACCATCGGTTCACTTTTTCTCCTCTTTCTTGCAAACGCACACACAAACGCATACACACACTCACACACTGCTGGCAATACATTTCAAATAGATGTATCAGTGCTCAGAAATCCTGAATTCAAGTTTTATAAACGGCCCTTCTTCTGCTATCCGTGCAGACAAACTGTCTAATCTCAGAACTGCAGAACAAAATCACTTTTCGATGCAATATTGTCAGCCAGGAGAGGTTCCACACCAATACTTCTGTTAGATTATGAGTGAGTGTTTCCTGTGGCTCCCGCATTGTAAGCTCATCCTGCTCTTTCCGTGGTCCATGAGAAAAGCTGAGGGAAGCACTGGTAGGATTAGTGCACTAGCCATGGGGCTTAAGGCACTAAAACACACGCTCAAACGCACACAAACGCATCTTTTTGTTAATTCATCATCCTTGGCTCCCCACTCACACTAATTTATAAGGTCCATATAGTCAACCCAGATTCTCTGTATTTGCCTCACTCACTGTTTAGCTAATGGCTGACATTAGCAGCACGGCACACAGCAACAACAATGTGTCTTAGGCCACAGTCACATAGGCCTAGAGACCAGTTGGCAACCCATTAAACAACCTGTGTATGAATGGTTGCTGGCAGTTACAAGATGAAATTGGTTGCACAGAGGTATACAATGCTGCACTGAAAATCTTGATGCAATTGCTTTGCTTAGCTTAGCTGCTACTGTCAAGGTCTTCCATGCAAACTACAGGCAATATATGCTTGCTATATATGTGCTAGCAAGCATAACTCCACCATATACCTTATCTTGCAACTGCCAGTCCAGCAACCTCTATGTGCCAAGGGCTCACTAACTGGTCTTCAGGCCTGATTGGGGCTTTAGCAATCAATTTTACAATGATTGTCATCAACATCCAGCAACGAGTCACCAACTGATAAGAGAATGACCATTTTATACCTAGCAGTCACTTGTTGCCAGATGGTCGATGACCTTACATTTGTGTTGGGTCAACACTTATAGCTAAAACACCAGTGGTGCTCTTGACATTGATTGTTTAAATCAGTAAAACTCTACTGAAGGGATGGCTGACCTTCTCCCCAAAGATGGTTTGGTGCTCCATTCATTCAACTCATGAGTAAGAGGGCTGTGTAACACACTGGTCCAAAATCTCCCATAAAGGATTGCTTAGCTGGGTTGAGATTTGATGATTCAGAAGGCCATCATTTTCATAGTCATCAGACTGTTCAGTCACACCTCATGCCCTTTGAATGGGAGTTTTGTCATTGTGGAAGACACTTTTACCATCAGAATGTTTCATCAATGGGACAAAAATGATCAATCAGAACAACTTTGTATTGATTTACAGTGACCTTTCTTCTAAGGGACAAATTGAGGTAAATCATACCAACAAAATGCCTTCCTGCACTGCAGGTACACAGTGACTATCTAATAAGTAGTGAGACTAGAATCACAAACAACTTAAAATACACTTGTCACCTTTTGAAAAAAATGAACATATAAATATATATATAAATGTTCACTAACTAATCATTCAGCTGATATCATTCTCAATAATAAAGGCAAGACTATAATATTAATTTTAATGCCAGGCGCTGAGTGTGACAACTGCTCTCTTGATGGATACAATTGTAACAAAATATATACAACTACAATCTAGTTGTATCCAATAACGTTAACAGCAGTTAGCCTACGTTTTTTTTAGATGTCAGATATTGTAGGCTGTGAATTTAAGAGAAAAATATATTTTTATTTTTCATAAAAATTGGCCACTATTCTAGTGGTGACTAGATTTTAATTGAGCGATTTGAGTTACCCAAATCCTTCAATTATCAAATGAAACAAGAACCTAACTATATATGGACAACAGGTATTAAGACATGTTAAGATATGACTACCTCACGTGACAAACATATATATGTTTTTATTTTGGTTGCACATATATATGTACATCATACAACCGTTCTAGATAGCAAGACCTGCATTAGCTTGGGTTGTTGTTTTCTATCAGATTACAGAAGGATAGAACTGTGATGTAAGTTTAAACTGAGTCATCTACCCAGCAAGTAAGAGAAGAAAAATACTGCATATTGAAAGTCACACCTTTGAGAATTTCTAAGTCTGCACTTGTTACCTACACATAGAGAGAACCATAATGAGCATATGCAGAGTCAATGCAATTACTCTAGCTTGTTTTTGCTTTGAGGAACTGAGTGTGTTACAATTGCCACCGTCACTATTGTCCCAGGTCTATCCTAAATTTATCCCAAGAAGATCAGATGGAAAAAAGATACAATCTGCTGATAAATGTATTCTTTTGTGTCTCAGTGAAACTCTGCACTCCTACACTATTTTGGTTCTTGTTATGCTTCTGTTGGTTCATCAGAGACCGAGAGTGAGGTAAGAGGGGGGAGAATAATCAATATCTCCTCCTAGCAGATCTCCATCATCTGTGTTATTATTGATATGAGTTTGTTGGGGCCTCAGGGAAGACCTGGCCTGTTGATCACAGCAACTGACACAGAGAGAGAGGAACAAAAATATGGGTATGAATAAAAAGAAGTATGACAAAGGGACCAAAGAATTTCATAAAAATGTGGGAAATGACAAATCATAGGAAACTAAGAAAACAAAGACTTGCTCAGAAAATGCAATATATTAGTCAAAATTATAAGAAATAAGATAGGGTTATAATTAAGTGATCCAGAAGGAGAGTGTACAATAATCAGCACCTTTGGGCAAATCATTACATCCCCCATGAGACAAAGTGGTCCTCATCAGCCGCCTTTCACCATTCATAATGTCAGGATAATGGTAGGATACTTTGTTGCTTTTCTTCCCTTTATTTTTTAAATTAAAGCTATATATATATGCTATAGGAAAACTTGTCAAACAGTGGCTACAGTCTTGGAGGTGTGGTCAAGAGCAAAAAAAAAAAAATCAATGTGAGATTACAATGTGGTAAATGGACTGGTTTTCTTTGCAAGTGCTTTCTATCACTCAAACACGTCTTGCTCAAGGATATTTGGTATGAAGACTGGAGCAGACAGGGATCGAACCACCAAACCTTCTGATTAGAAGGTGACCTGCTCAGCCTCCTGAGCCACAGCCACCTCTTGTGGTGAAGGTTTTTTTCGTGCTAGTCTTTGCCCAGTGTAACAGTTCTCATAGTGGAAAAAGAAAAAGAACGGCACTAAAGAGAGAAAGTAAGAAAAGTTTTGTGCAGCTTGTGATTGAGAAAGGGCTAAAGAGTTCAGACTGCAACAGCACTCCCTCATGCTTTAGTCCAGAGTGTTGGTGAGCTCTCTGCTGGGGGTAACTGTCAGGCTGACAGCTGGTATAGATCCAATCTAACCCCACTCCGTCTGGCAGCTTTAGTAATTGTTCAAAAACAAGTGGCCCCGCCCAAGTAGAACAAGGTGTATGTATGTGTGTGTGGTGGTGGTCAGGGCCTTTGGATGCTTGCACAGAGCACATGGACGAGCAACGGGGCGCCTGGCCTCTGGCTTCAACTGGTGCCAGGTGTTGGAAATTACCTGCTGATTTGTGCATAGGCTGCAAAAAATGTTGCTACACAAATACACAATCACACGGCTCAAAAGCCAACATAACTGCCAAAAGGACTAGAAGAGTGTCACACAGCAGAAAGTTATATAATATTTTTTATACAAAGTTCAACATATGTTTTTTTTACTTTTTTTTTTTTTTGCTTATTATAATACACCTCCTTTTTGTGAATGATACTAATGCATGAAGAAAAATATATCTTATAATACATTCAAGATTTTGTGCATCAATGCAATGTTTGCACATATTCTGTTCATAAAAAAGTATAATCATTTAATACCATGAGTAAAAAATGGAGAGATGCACAAATCCAAGAAGCCCAGAGGGGCGCATGAAGTAGACCTTGAAGGGAAAATGTTTTAGTTTACTCTGTAGTTTACTCTGTACTCCTCTACTTGAAATAAGTCACATGGACATTTTTTTTCTTTAATGTTCTTAAAAGAAAGAAAAGCAAATCCAAAATACAATTAGCAGTTTTCCTCAAATATCAGCTCAGTCTTTTCATCAATGTAATTGTTCTTAACAGCCTTGCTACAAAAGGCTGGTAGGATTATCAGTGACGTTTGGCTTACTATTAAATTCAGAAGAAAGTTATTGAGGGTGTTTTTTTTGTTTGTTTTTTTTACAAAGGATATCAAAAGAAATGATATGCATTAATTGATATTTTTTTTAAACAACAAGATCTTAGAGCTTTTTTCTGTTTGCAGTACACTAGTATAATTTTTCATGAAATTCAGGACACCCACCAGCATGCAAGTGTTTTTGGACACTGCAAATGTATTCAGTTTGATTTCAGATAACATTTTCAAGAGGCTTTTCAAATTCCAAACATTATAAAAATGGGTAGTCAGATGATTGTTTAGCATAATCAAATGTGCTTTATTACAACAGAGTATACAAACCATCATAGCAGGGTGCACAAAATCCCCTCATGTCTTTTTAAATGGCACTAGAAATAATCAATAGGGCATCAAATTGATAATGTGGATAAAATCGGTAAGAGAACTTGCATACTTGGGCAGTATGACTTGTATCTATTGTGAATCCAGGGCTTACTGAAAAAAAATGTAACCATTTGATTACTCTGTTCTTGGAATAGGGGATAGAGGAGTACTGCAGAACAATAAAAACAGAGGGGGCTCAAGGCTGCGTATGCAGCAAACTGGGGTCAGAAAAATAAGAAAATAGGCAGTAGGCAGAAAGAGCAGGATGTTTCAGGCAAAGTACTGTTAGTTTATGAGCTGAGAAAATGTGGTAATTAAGAAACATTAAGAAACATCCTCCACTTTAAAAGAAGGCAGTAATGTACATTAGGGCAAAGGATACAGAACACAGAACGAGTCCTTATTACAAAATCTGGTGAGTGTCGTGCTGCCATCAGCTGAGATATGCAACACTCAGATACTTTTCCAGATGGAGGAACCAACTTAACACCTAGTTCCAACACTTTTCACCAGCAATGCATTCAAAGAGCAGATGTCCAAGAGCTGACCATTGCAAAAATGCCTTTTGTGTCAAGTTGCTTTTGTGATACAGAATATAGACGTGTAAGCTGCGGTCACTGACAGTCATTTCCACACACCACAAAGCCAACACATTGCTGGGCATTTCAAACACTTTATGTAGGTCATCAGAGCCTGTGTGATCAGTCGTCTTATATGGGCTCTCTTTCACAAATCCAACAATAATCAAAATGAGTTGTCCTGCTTTCATTCCCCTTCTGTAACGTGTCTTCATTGTCCCAGGTTTCAGCACACTACTACAGATAAAGAAGACACATGCTGTAAAACACCTGTATCAGTCAGACTTTCTCTCACTGGCCCTGTTTCCTTCAGTCACTCTTATCTCTTCCTCCAGGAGCTGAACAGAACTGGGTCCCTCCACCACAGTCACTTTTCTCCAAGTTAAATTAGACAGAAAATTCATAATTATAATTTAGCTATTGTGAAAGTCCCCAAACATTTCCCGTAAATTATAGTTTTTTTTACAATTGCTAAGCCACATTTACTGAAACCTTCCACTTGTTTTCTCAAAATTATAAACATAAAAAACTATTTTCAAACATTATTCACAAAATGACTGATCCCCAAAGCACTTTTATCTGTGCTCAAAACCAGTGTTTTCAAATCACACAAACACACACAGCCACTCAAAATGAAAACAAAAACAAACGCAACATCAAAAACTTAAAAACCCTCTTCACAGTATGTAGCTTCAGAAAAGAGAACTTACACATTTTCATTGGAAGTTTAGCTAGAAAATAAATCCCTGAAACTCATGTACCTTATTGCACACTGATTCTGAATAAATCCCAACATATTTCCTGCTCTTCTGTCATTTAGAAGTTCTAAACAATCACCTAAATCTTATATTTATCTTGTTTTCACACAATAACAGAACAGTAAACTCGATTGTCAAGTGCTACTAAGGAAACAAGGTAAGGAAGGAAAACACAGAGCAACCCAACCCAACCTCCTTGCAACTAAGAAAAACCTGTTGCATTGAATTTTTCACATCTGTTGACTGACTGCAAGTAGTTGCAGCGGCCAAGTAGTTGGCCAAGAGGATGATCATGCAATTGCCTCTGGGCAACCACTTTCATTTGCAAGCTGACTGAAACTTGCAATAGGACATCAGGTTGCCTCATGTGGGCAACTTGTCTCCAAACAATTGCAGTCCAACTTAGACTGAATGCAATAATACTCTGGTTATATTCCCATATAAAAAGATGTCCCTCAAGAACCCATGTTATTAAGTAATTAAGTTGCCATCCTGCAGCAAATACCTCACTATTCACTAGCTGGGACCACAACCTCATTTAGGTTTGATGGCATTTCTAATATTTATTGGCAGATGGCATGAGCATGAATGGAGGCTGCGGTTTGGGGAAGGCCTCAGGGGGGGACTGGCAGTGGCTCCCAGGCCAGACAGATCCCCATGTACTAATGAGAAGTGAATGAATTGAAAAAAGGGAGGGAGGGTGAGGCACAAAAACGAGAACAAACAGCTTGCAGTGCAGAGATCATATATGGACAGAGAACTGGAAGGGGCATGTATGAGGTGTGGGCTCCTGAAATTCAGATAAATTATCTCCAACTCGTGAAGGAATTTCTGTTTTACATCTGAGAGGTTGTTGTTTGACTCTGAATGTAAGTAGTTGATGTAAATTTCTCTGTATGAAGACACCAACAGATTTTTGACAGATGGCAACAGACTTGTGATTTTCATTGACTTATCAAAGTTAATCACTGTATTATCAGAAACAGATTGCATGCAATTGCTACTTTGACCCCAGTCTGATGACAGACGGACTCTGTTTTATTGCTGGCTTGATGTACCAAGATGGCAACTGATTACAATTGGTAAGAGACTTGAGCCCTGCCTTCAAAGCAACCATTTCAAAGGCAACAAGTTTATTGCAATCATTTTAGTTGTGCCACAATCTCCTCCCTTGTGTGACTTTAGCATAAGGAAAAAGGGAAGACAAATGCATACTAATGACCACTAAGCAATTTGAGATGGGTGGGTCATGTGACACAACAGAATGTAATTAATACAGGTGATGACAATTAGCTGACAGTTGACTGAGGAAGAGCGTGAAACTAGAATCAGATTTCAGAAAACAAACCTTCAAAGTAAAACAGGAAGTAAAAGACAGGGGAAGTGAAAGATGGAGGAAGAGACAAGGAAACAGAGAGTGAATTAAAACAACTACAAAGAATAAAAACCAAGGCATGAACAATTTGCAGTTAATTTTAATACTAAAAACTGCTTTGATGCATACTCACCACATTCAGATCACTTTGGAATCTGGACTTCCTGGAAAAGGAGGAATGCTGGTTTGAGCTGGGAATCAAGGAGGCCATTTACATGAAAAGGACCATCTTTGACCATCTTTGAACCAAGGAGGTGACCTAGAGGTACACATTTTATCAGCTTACAATGCTATGCTTACAGCTATTTCCCTGTATGTCACTGATACTTATGGCCATTGATCAGTGGTCATGACAATTTGCATATTAATGATCATGAAACTGTCCTCATGGCCCATTGTTAGTCAACTGTGCTAGTTTCTTTACTTTGCAGATTTATTGTTTATAAGGTTGTGGAAACCTGCAGTCAGCTGAGACTAAAGAAGTCACTTGGATGAGTGACAAAACGCTTCTCCCACTCAAAACGTAAGGTCCCGATGAACAGAAACAACTTTCTCGGGTTGTTTTGTATCCATGTAATACCACAACATAATGATAAAATAATAGTAATAAAAACATGTCTTTTCATGACTAAAATACATGCAAGCTACACATTTCACCTTGATCAACCTTGATGTCTCCCCTCTTTCATGAAGGACGTGTCATTGGAAAGGAAAAACCAGCAAGAAAAAAAAAGCAAACAGACAAAGACAACCAAAGCATTTGCAAGATACTGTCTGTCTACTTCATTTCACAGTTCCACTGAGCTACACTGGCAGCATCATTTCTATTTTGTTTGGTCATGCTGATAGTACTGTAGGACACTGAGTGATATAAAAAAAAAAAAACACCACTGCTGGCTTATCCCTCTGTGCCCATGGAGCCACAGAGCAGATGGAACCACAATGGGACGCTCAAATAAATCTTACATGCTAGTCTTTCTGGTTCATGAGGCACAATCAGGCTGAAGTGTGAACTCAGCATAAGGGTTGATGGACAAGGAGAAGGAGGAAGAGCAAGATTAAGAATAGTTATTATAAATAATAGTGAAGTAACTATAATAGAATGCGTTTTTTTCATAAAGTGACAAACTATGGGAGAGAAGCATGAAAATAAAACTTAGACACTAAAACATTCTTACCATTACTATCAGTTTAAGTTTGAGATCATTAGCCATCTCTGGGGCTAAACTTTGCTTCCCAAAATCAAATTTCCATTGAGAGTTGAAAACGGTCCAAATTCTTTCAGCTCCAATAAAATCATCAGTGTGGATGTTCCCCAAAGTATTATAGTGAAGTTTAATGTCCAGGCATCAAAGAAACAGAGGCTTTAAAGGTTTAGTGGAAATAAAAGTTAACAGGAAGTTAACTTTTGGCTAGTTCCTATCTGAAGATAGTAGCATATACCATATCCTCACTTAAACATTTCTAAAACCAGAAATTCAAACATACAGCTCTGCTGGCATTTTGGACATGAACACAGATGCAAAACTAAATAGCAGCAACATCTGAAAGGTTAGTGGAGTTTGGCTAGCTGACATTTATTAATGTGCTACCTGGTGGCTAACTAGAGACGATCCATCCATAAAATGAGGTTAGTCATCAATATGCAGCTGCATGGTTTGGATTACTTAAGATAAGATAAGATAAGATAAGATAAGATAAGATAAGATAAGATAACCTTTATTAGTCCCACACGTGGGAAATTTGTTTTGTCACAGCAGGAAGTGGACAGTGCAAAAGTTATGAAGCAAAAATTAGAATAAAATAAAATAAGAATAAATACAGTACACAACTGTACAGAATAGAATAAAATAAAATACTATATACAGTAGAATAAAATGGAATAAAATATACAATGAGATAAAAAAAAATAGAGTACAAATGCTATATACAACTGAGTAAAAATACAACGATGCCAGAAAAGATTATTGCACATTAGTGTTATTGCACATTTGTGGATGTGTGTGTTGGCCTGAGAGCAATTCTTTTCTTAAACTGAATGACAGCTGAATATTTTTAGTGGCTTGTTTCTATTAAATAACAACAAAAGGCAGCCAAAATAACCAGGCAGACCTTTAAACTTTCATGGGTTTTGAGTTTATTTTAATATTCTAGGCTTGAGGAAGATTATTTAAGTTCAAGGTTCAAGACTGGTTTGGTCTTGAGTTTTGTTTTTTCTAATGTCTTTGAGTTTATTTATACGTTCCCCAGTCATGTCTTTGTCAGATCATGACATAAACATGTTTGATATGTAATCACTTAAGCAGGTAAATTATTTCTGCATATTTACACATCTTTATGTAGCAAATAATGCAGTGGGGAAAAAGCAGATAATTTGTTATAACTTGGGGTTGTGGGTTAAAGTATATGTATTCATTTTTGTAGAAATGAAACAGCACATTTAGAACAACAACATGAGAGTGGACTAAAAATTTTCAAAAGCTAAATGCCATGAACATTGTGTTTTTTATAGTGTGGAATATGTCAAACATAAGGCCAGGGACCAGAAATGGCCCGCTAGAGACTCCAAACTGACCCACTGGATGGCTTTGGAAAATGTTCAGTTCAGTTCAGTTCAGTTCATTTTTATTTCAAACATGTGCCTTCACAATCATTTCCAAATATCATTTCATTATTTGTTTGAAAAGGAGTAGGCAGAAGTAATTACTTATTTGTCCCTACCCCCTCAAGTTTTACCTCTCATTCTTTTAATTTTCTTTTAGTCTTAAATTAAACAAACAACATATGAAACAAAAGTACAGCAAAACAAAACAAAACATACATAAATCAAAAAAAAGAAATTAGCAAGCCCCACCACAGTATAGTTTCTTTTATATGAAAAATACAGAATGTGTATATTTGCATATTCATAAGTTATGGAAAAACAAACAAACCAAAAAAAAACAACAACCAAGAACCACAATACCATTACCAGCAACATTACCGTCCTGGGTTAACCCCGTTTTCTTCATTCTTATACTTATTTAAAATTTGTTTTTTATATTTTACTTTAAACTGGCTTACGTTTTTACTTTCTTTTATTTCTTCTGTTAGACTGTTCCATAATTTAACTCCTGCAATTGAGAGAGACATAGTTCTTAAAGTTGTTCTAGCACTTTGTATTTTTAAATTCCATTTCCCTCTTAAGTTATACCCACCTTCTCTTTCTATGAACAATTTACAGATTTCTTTTGGAAGCAATTTATTTCTTACTTTATACATTATTTGCGCTGTTTTAAACTCCACCAAGTCTTTGAATTTAATAGCTTGCATTTTGACAAAGAGTGCATTTGTATGGTCCCTGTACCCCACATTATTTATTAATCTAATGGCCCTTTTCTGTATTATAGTTATTGTTTGTGTATTACCTTTGTATGTGTTTCCCAAACCTCTACACAGTAGCTCATATATGGCAGTAGTAAAGCACAGTATAATATGTGCAGTGCTTTCTGATCCAACATAGGCTTTGCTTTCCCCAGGACGGCAATGCCCCGTGCCATTTTCCCCCGAACATAAGTAATGTGTGGCTTCCAGCCGAGCTTGTGGTCAATGATCACACCAAGAAATTTTATTTCATTTACTCTTTCTAAATATACATTGTCAACACATATTTCTATTTTGATGTTTTTCTTTTGTTTTCCAAACAACATAAATTTGGTTTTATCTAGATTCAGTGATAATTTATTTATATCAAACCACTTCTTTAATATTGTTAATTCCTGTGTGATCATCTCCAAAACCTGTGGCAATTCCACCCCTGAACACAGTATATTTGTGTCATCAGCAAATATTACAAACTTTAAAATCTCCGATACTCTGCAAATATCATTTAAGTACATAATAAACATTTTTGGACCCAATACTGAACCTTGAGGTACTCCACAAGCTATATCCATCAGATTAGATTTATATTCATTTATTTGTACATATTGTTGCCTATTCCCTACATAGCTTTTAAACCATTCCAAAACCACTCCCCTAAACCCATACTTTTCCAGTTTTTTTAATAAAATTTCATGATTAACAGTATCAAACGCCTTCTTTAAATCTAAGAAAATGCCGAGTGCATACCTCTTATTATCCATACATTCCGTTATCTTTTCCATTAAATCTATCAGTGCTAAAGCTGTTGATCTGTTACTTCTGAACCCATACTGACTATCTGTCAGTAATTCATATTTTTCCACAAAACTGTCAAATCTTTTTATGAAAAGTTTTTCCAGTATCTTAGAGAACTGGGAGAGTATTGACACTGGTCTATAGTTTGTAAAATGATGCCTTTCACCGGTTTTGTAAATGGGAATAACTTTAGCAACTTTCATTTTTTGTGGAAAAACCCCTTTTTGAAACGACAAGTTGAATATGTATTTTAATGGTTTTACAATCCCATCAATAACTGTCTTTACTGTTACCATATCAATATCATTCCAGTCTGTACTGGTTTTGTTCTTAAGTCCTCTAACTATGTCATAAATCTCTTTCTCTTCCACTGCTCTTAAAAACACTGAGCTACTATTCCTTTCAATATTTTCCCCAGTGTCCCTTTCTATTCCATCAACCTTTATTTCTTCTGCCAGTTTTGGCCCTATGTTTACGAAGAATTCATTAAAGCCATTTACTATCTCTTCCATGTTATTAATACTTCTTGTCCCTTCTATAAAGTACCCAGGGTAATCATTATTCCTTGATTCATTTTTGATTATACTGTTTAATACATTCCATATATCTCTTGTGTTATCTTTATTGTGTTCTAACCTTTTAATGAAATACTCTCTTTTACAGGATCTCATTATATTAGTTAATTTATTTTTGTAAGTTTTATACTTCCTTTCAGTTTCTATTGTTCTCTTTTTATGAATTCTCAATATAGGGTATTCTTTTTTTTTGCTGGCATTTTGTAGTCCTTTGGTCATCCATGGTCTTCCTGCATAGTTGTGTTTCCTATTGATTTCAATTACTGGGCAGTTTTATCAAGTAATGTGTTAAATGTTCTTAAAAATCCTTCGTAAGCTTTATTAACTTCTGTTTGTTCATATACAATATTCCAATCTTGCTTTAAAAGTTCATTTCTAAGACAGTTTAATGTTTTCTCTGTTCTTATTCTTTTGTAAATAATCTTGTGTCCATCGCTGTTGACTTTATAATGGCAATTATAAGATGCAAAGACTGGTAAGTGGTCACTTATATCATTGATTAACAACCCACTTTTTATATTTCCTTCTATTATATTTGTAAATATATTATCTAATAGAGTTGCACAATGAGATGTTATTCTGGTCGGTCTTGTTATCAGTGGAAATAAACCCATGCTGTACATGGAATCAATAAATTCTTCTGTGCTCTTATTATGATTTGGATTCAATAAGTCAATATTAAAGTCCCCACAAATAAACATTCTTTTCTGATTTATATTTGTAAATAAGTCCTCCATTTTATCCGTAAATATCTCAATCTTAGATCCTGGTGTTCTATATAAACAACTGACAATTAGGTTTTCCTTTTTCCATACTTATTTCCACTGACAAACATTCCATCACGCCATCAATAACAGTCGTCATTCTTCCCATTCTTTCGTACTTTAGGTTTTTATCAATGTAAAGTGCCACCCCACCTCCTTTCTTGTTGATTCTGTCTAAATGAAGGAATTCATATCCGTTTATTTTAAAGTCTTCTTCTTTTCCAGGAGTTATCCAGGTCTCTGATATGGCTATCACATTGAATGGCCGTTCAAACTGTGTTATGTAGTCTTTGATGGATTGAAAGTTTGCATATAAGCTTCGACTATTAAAGTGAACCATTGTTATACTCTGTTCTACCTTGATTTCCTTTTTCAGTTGCTCATTTGTATAATAATTGCATTCATTTGTCTTATTGTTAAAGAAATTATAATCAGGATCTATGTTGCTGTCATACATCAATGTCTTATTTTCAATATCTATACGAGTTGTTAGTTGAATATTGTCAGACATCTGCGTTGGTTGTGCACTTGGACGGTCCCATCATATTTAGCACTACTTTGCATTCTGATTTATCAGTTATATTTTTCTAGTTCCGTCATCTCTTTGATGACTAGAACCTTAGCCTGCTCTGGTGTTCCATTTAACTTAATGAATATTTTACAGTCTGATGTCCAAGTTGACTGTATTTTCTTCTGTTTTCTTAATATTCTTGCTTGTCTTGCAATGTCTGCATTTTTCCTGATTAGGTGTTCATTTAAATAAACATTTGTACCTTTTAGCTTTCTTCCTTGCTTGAGCAGTTCTTTTTTCTGTTTTCTATTAACAAAACGAATGATAATGGCAGGTATTTGATTTTTGTTTTTCCTTGGAAGAGGATGGCATCCCTCAAGATCTTTACTGTCCATTTCTATACCCTTGCTTTTGAAAAAGGTCATTACCTGCTCTTCCAAAGAGCGTAGCTCTTGCTCGGGTGGCTCCCCTCTCTCTGATGCTGCTACCCGCGCATATGTCTGATGCTTAGTTTCCAGTCCAGTCAGTATCACATCATTTATTCTTGAATATTGTTCCAGATCTGACACCCTTCCTTCCAGCATAGCAATCTTCTTGTCTTTTTCCTCGCTCTGCCTTCTTAGTTCTTTAATGTCCTCCATTAAATTGAGTATCAGTTTTTGTTGTTTTGAAATTTGTAAAGGAAGGAATAAATTTTGGACTTAACTGTATTTTCATAAGTTCTACAGCTTTTGCTACTGAGAAAGACCTTCTCCATTGCTATTCATACTACACTAAAGTAAAAAAGAAACAGATGAACAATGAAATAAAAGAAAGTTCCAATTTTTCACCATCTACTATAGAAATTTCTGTCAAGTCTGAGAATGAGTTAACAGATCTTTTTTTGTAATTTTATATTTATTTCTTAAAATGTAAGTTCAAAGACTCATCCTGACAAACAAAATAAAATCTTATATTAAAATATATCCGGGTTTAAATGTGTAGTTAAACTTCTTTACATTGACAGAAAGGGTCACTTAATTGGTGCTGTTTTTTTTTTATTCTTGCTACATGTGTGATGTGAAAACATTGTTTGGTTTTAAGTGCAGTAACGCTGTTCTGATACTGATACAACCCAAAGAGTTGGGTTTTGTGAGGAGCTGTGATTTGATTTTTGACAAAAAGGAGGGAAGCAAGAATTAGAATTGAAAAATTTGTTTATGTAGTACTTTTCAAGACAAGGAACAGTAACAAAATGTTTTCAGAGAAAATCAGTCCACACCCAAATACAAAATGGCACAAAATGAACAAGATGACCTGAGCAAAACAACAAACACAACCCGTCTGTTAGAACAGATGAGTTTTAAAGTACTTTTTTGAAGGAGGTCACAGAATAAAGAGTGCAAAGAGTGAGAAGAAAGCAGTTCCAAAGTTTCCGAGCTAAGGTTTGAAAGCCATAATCCTCCTTATTTTTCAGACTGGTACGCAGGATCTCAAGAAGCCCCTAATCTGACGACCTAAGAGCCCGGCTTGTAGTATAGAGGTGAAGTAATTCGGTAATGCAGGTGGGGGCCTCACCTGTAAGGTCATAAAATTGAGAACTGAAATTTTAAACTGAAATATAAAACAATCAGAAAGCCAGTGCAAAAGCTCTAAAGGTGGGGTGATGTGTGAAGATTTACGAGATTGAGTTAAAAGCCTCACAGCAGCACTTCAGACAGATTAGTAGATAAATGTGCCTCCAATCTGATTCAGACAAGAAAATGGTGTATTGCAATAATCCAAGCAAGAATTATTCCTAGTAATCAGGAATAATCCTTAAATGGGTCAAGTAAAAGAAGAGATGGCAATCTTTTACACTTTATATTTTAGTCAGCTGAATCAACTTTAGTGTACTATAATCTAATGATATCCACTAAAAAGAAGAATTTAGTTGCCTAAATTATGCCTGAAAATAACATATTAACAAAAGACTATGACTGAAACAAGAATCAAATTTTGCTGTCAAATTTTACACTGATACCACAGAAGGAGCAACAGAGTCAAAAATTTCACAAATGGGTTCATTGAAGGTTTCTTTTGAATTAGCATTTCAGAAACATCCTCCAAGGAAACTGGGTGAAAAGAGTCAATGGTGTGGGATCATGACTAAAGGCACTATCATATGGAATTATAGGTTCTCTAATATAGTTAATTTAATTTAAGTTGAATAACAATAAATGAACAAAATACATTTATTCTGTTTCACCAACCTGTCTCTGGTATGGGTCAAGGCAGATATGCTCTTTCATATCACAGGTTGCATTTATGGCACCCAGGGCAGCAGGGAAAATATTCCAAAACAAAGTGAACCAACCCATAGGGCTTTTATCTATCCATCTATCCTGAGATCTCTGTGTGTGAACTTTTGACTCTGTGTTACCACCTGGGGAATTCTATGTAATTGGGTTCCAGCAGTGATTACTGAGTCAGTGAACTGAATGCCTACGCTTTCTAAATGAGCACATGTAAAGAGAGTTCAGTGTAGAGTTTTCACAAAAAGTTCTCTTTAAAAGAACAAAACTTCATCCTGTTTGAGTTGTAGAAAGAAATGTTGAAAAGATAAAGAGAATTCAGATTTTTTATTTTTTATTTTGATGATATTTGAAAGAAAACTAATTTCTCTTTCTGAGCCACTTCAAGTTTAATGAGGCCCTCATGCCAGTGTTTTAGCTTCCACACCTCCCAGTATGCAACAGTCCATTTGAGATGCAATCTGTAACAGAAGGACATTCCCCTTCCATTTAAAATAAAAGCTGCACCAACACATTTCAGCTTTTACTTTGAAGGTCAAGTAAAATGCAAGCCTTGCAACATACTGTTCACACTTTCACTACTACTTATTGAGAAATTGGCGAGTATTTGTGGACAAATTTACTTTCTCCATGCAAATTATACACAACTGTAACAAACTGCTTGAAAGGAGGGTTTAGACGTAGCGCCGTATCGTTATATAGGAAGACCATAGTTTGGGCATTGGAGGGAGTTTGATATATTCTTTATTGCACAGAACATATATATATATATATATATAAAAAAAACACCCAGCGCGCCCCTGCGGGCGGTTTATCCTTCAAGCTCGGGTCCTCTACCAGAGGCCTGGGAGCTTGAGGGTCCTGCGCAGTATCTTAGCTGTTCCCAGGACTGCGCTCTTCTGGACAGAGATCTCCGATGTTGTTCCCGGGATCTGCTGGAGCCACTCGCCTAGCTTGGGAGTCACCGCACCTAGTGCTCCGATTACCACGGGGACCACCGTCACCTTCACCCTCCAGCTGCTGGATAGCGTAGTGGTTAAACTACACGCCTTTGGAGCAGAAGATCGCAAGTTCGATTCCTGCCTGGGGCGTCTGTATCCAGTAAGGGTCCTAAGGCTAGACCCCCTATGCTAAAGTGAGCCTACCGCAGACATGAGCGAGACAGATAAATATGAAGGCATGCCGGCTCGGACGTCGCCCGGATCAACAAGGTCCGCGTCAGGTGTTGAGGAACCAGGGCACCCTGACGACAAGTGGGCTACTGGAACAAGAAGGCATCGGTGGGCAAGAGACGAAAACAGGGCGTTGTTGGAATGCTACTACGCAAGTAACCCTGGCGGAAGGGGTTACATGAATAGGATGAGGGACCTATGGATTCTTCGATATATATATATATATATATATATATATATATATATAAGGAGGTTGAATAGCTTCATTGCCAGATATTACCATGTTTCTCACTGCAGTTGCATGTCATCTGTCAAAAGCGTGCTTGATACTTATAATTGCAAGAGGTTACACAAATTGAGTCTTTTGTGTTTGTAGTGCTCAGGTTTTACTGATTTGTCATTGCATGGACATGAACGTTGTTAATCAGAGCTTCTCAAATGTGACTTGAAATAGGTATTTATGATCTTGCACTTTTCCCCTCATCCTCTTCTCTTTTGTCATCCCCCCTCTTACACGCTCCTTTTCCTCCTCTGTTTCTAAGAATATTCCCATCCTTTGTTAGAATCAGTCTTCTTCTCACCCCTGCTGTCTGTGTGCCCTGAACTGGCTTATATAATTGTTTCATCGCATCATTTGCAACAAGTCTGAACAATTTTGCTCTGTTTTATGCAAGCAGTGACATCTGTGCTGTAATTATGTTTAACTTGTGCCATCTGTGGTTACCATTATGCATTTCGGTGAAAGTGTGTTTAACTGAGTGTGAACGTGTTTAGAGGTTTGCAAAAACAACAAATGACATATGCAAATTGTATCAAATTAGGTCAAAATTGTTTAAGGTTTTGACATAAGATCAATTCAAATAAATAGATTTAGGATGCTGAATGACATTTGGTGTTTTAGCAAATCTGAAAAAAATGTATTTAACAAACACTTAGTTAGTTGATGCTGTAAAACCGCTTTGATTTGCATGTTTTTGAGACAAGTATGCTTGTAATGTTAAAACAGGAAATACTGTTGCTTAACAGTATTTTAACCGCATAATGAGATGTTTCTGGGGCTGCATATTTTTAATAAACTTAAGCTTAGTGGTAGATGGCAGACATAGGTAGACTGGTGGAATAAAGCCACAAAATCCCACAGGAAATAGTGAGCACCACCTTAAAGACAGAGTTTTTTCCTTGTTGTGATCAGAAATGCAGCAGACTGGATATTTTTCAGAGATCACTGTAGCGTGAAAGGACATAAAAGACAAGCTATATATAAAAGAAAATTCTTAGCTATAGTGAGTCTGCTGAAGCAGCATGGTCTGAAATGTACAATGTTGTGTGGTGGATTTGGTTTGTGGCAAAAGTCATCTACAATAGCAGATAAAGAAGTCATCTGGGAGACAATGAGATACCAGAGAAAAATAGGGCTGGTATCTTTGTTCAAAGATATCTGGAACTATAGGAACATGAATACAGTAGGCAGTGTTTTGTGATATACTGGTTTGATTACATGTTAATACTAGAACTGTAATTGCTGGTGTGTAGCAGAATATATCTGTAGTCTGATATTTCAGTTACATTGTACTCAAAACTATTGTTTCATGTTAATTAGGGCCACGGTTCATGTTTTTTGAGTGCACGGAACAGCAACTTGCCAAGTTTGTCCTTTAATACGTCACCCATCTGTAAATTATTGACGGCTGACAGCTAATAATTAAGCTTTGTATTTCCTGTTAGAATTTGTTTTGAAACCGCTGAGTACGCTTTTTCAATCAGCAGGGTCAGCCATCCAATTAGCTCGTTGTCGAGGCTAATAGTGACTTTGGAAATTATTGAGCTTTGTGCGAACAGGCCGTAAGATAAAGTGCAGGGTCGTGTTTGATAACTCAAAAAGGGGGCTCTTTCTGGGATACTGCAACGTATTAACTGAGCTTGCTGTTTGTGTCACAGGCATATCTCAGTGAAATACTGGTGAAGGACTGTACTCATTTGATAAAACCACTGACAAATGCACAATTTCAGTCAGCATTTTCAGATTAGATGGGAAGCGAGTGGTGCTGCTTGCCACTTGGTCTTCTATATGTGTACCAATATAAGGTATCTTCTACCATAATCATATATGGTTGGGTTGTATATCACTTAAGTCAGTAGATCTTATACTGGAGAAGGATTTTTTTTTTAATTAAATCATAAAAAATACTTGCGGCCACCAGTGCTACTCCTCAGCCTGCTAGTACACTCACCTATAGGATCAATTTCAAAATACTATGAGACAAATCACATGATTTTCAGAAAACTTGACTTCAGACCTTTAGGTCAGCGGTCCCCAACCCCCGGGCCGAGTCGTTTGGTACTGGGCTGTGAGAGTTTTCGGTTTGGTTTTCAGGGTTTTTATCGGTTTTTAGCATTGTTATTATCATTATTATTATTTTTTTATCGTTTTTATCGTTAACTCTGTTTCCCCTGGGTCTTTTCCCATGTGTTATGAATAAATCTTCTTTTTTTGGTACCGGTACTGGTTTTATTTTGTTGTATTTATCCGCGTTACCTTAAAGGCCGGTCCGTGAAAATATTGTCCGACATAAACCGGTCTGTGGCACAAAAAAGGTTGGGGACCGCTGCTTTAGGTCAAGGTCACTGAGATTAAAATTCATTCAAGATTTTTAGTAGATGTACCTATGGTTTCAATTTGAACATCCTTTGTCCCCTCATTCTCAAGTTAGTGCATTCAGAAACCTGGATGTCCATGCCACCTACAACAATACCACATCAGTCTTTTACAGCTGAAGGGTAACAATTTAAAACAGGTTGAAGGTGAAAAAAAAAAAGAAAGAAATAAGTAAAAATACACACTTCTTTGTGCTTTGTAACTAATTTCAACTTCAAAGTCTTCATGACAGTAAATGTGTACACCTGTGTCACCAAGAGCTTTGCAGTCACCACCATAAGACGCAGACAAACATGGCCACAGGCTAGTGGTGCTTCTTGTCAGTGAATAAATTCCAAAAATGAACAGATGTTCCCAGCTTTCCTGCTCACACTGCAGAACAGATAGCACAATTCGTAAAGGAAATAAATGAACATGTTTAATGTACATCTTCTCTCGGGATTGCCGTTATGCACTGGATGTCTTCTCCCTGAAGCCCATTACATCCACACAGACATATATTAGTTAGTTTGAGGACACACATTAGTCATGTCCACAAGATGGTTTTAAGTGTGAAAATTGGATTCACGTTAAATGGGACATGAGAAAGAGGCAACAGGGAGAAATGGCACTCATCCAAACACTGATATTGGACACATACCATTGACTGTGTTGCACTGCAGTAACACGAGCGTCAGAAATGCTCACTGTAGACAGCTTCATGCATCTAGTGGAGTATGCTCTCTGCCCTATTTGGTCTACTTTTGTTGCCCTAAAAAAGAAGAGAAGCATGCTCAAGAATGAAATAGAAAGTCTGCTTGGGGACAAGGTAAAAATCAACATTCACTCAATGATTTAACGTGGCAGATGCCCTAAAACAAGGGGAGATCGTTTGCAAGAAATACAGGTATCTTGTGTATGTATAAAGCACTTTCTAGCAGAACATTTTTTATGATGTATGCCCATGAATAATACATTACAACAGTTACAACCTTCCTCCTAAGGCTGGTTCACCTACTCAGATGAAAAAGTCAAATTTGTTATGTAACTTGAACAAGGTTAAATACCCCCAGATCCTCGTTTAGACAGCCTACACAATGACATCAACGCTGAAGCATTTTTCAAAAAAAATTAAATGTCTATCAATTCTGACATTTAGACACCGTGTGGATTAGTGCAGGTTGATTTGATTTGTGACATACATTTCACTACACTGCATGATTAAACATGTTCTCCCAAGAAAGCCTTGGAGGTGCTTTCAAGCTTCAGTAATCAATATTTTTATATTAACCACAGATCAAATAATGTGAAAGGTGTCGCTTGTAGTGATAAACCCGACCCACTCAGCAATTCTGCACACCTCAGTTGCATTAGTAGTGCCCTTCAGCTCATTGTTCTGGGTTTTACAGCCTGTAAGTTTTTAGTCGGGTGTCAGCACTCTCATTAGAGTTTTTTTCAGCATAAAAAGCTCTTTGGAGTCGACCCGGCATCTGATGGCAGACAGATAAATTTATAATGAAACATTTAACTGCTCAAGAGCCACATAAAAACTTGACTTGTGTTAATGTTATGCTCATTCAAGTTAGATCCTTATATTTTCTATGAGTTTGTGAGGTTTAGCTAATATAAGTTATTTTCTTTTTATGTAAAAATGTTTAAAAAGTCACTAAGACCAAGAAACAAATGTGAAAAACAAATGTGAAAAAGTGACTTTTCACAGGACAACTAAGTACACTTATGCTGCCTCCACAGAAATGTAGAGGATAAGTAGCAGCCAGCTGCTGCTAATCAAATGCATTTGATTAAGTGACCATCAGCAAGTTTGAGCACCTCTATAAAAACAGACTTTTTGGCAGTTTGCTGGTCTGGAGCGTTCAGCTGTGTGTTAACACAATATCACAAGAAGTCTTTACTGCTTGAACACTTTTATTTGTAATATATCATATTTATATTATATAAAGAAATAGCAAATATGACTTAAAAAATCCTTTGGATATTAATTTTCAACCAAAGCATAGGCAACTAAAATATGTCTATTAATCTGATTTACCTTACTGAAAGCTCTTACCACACTACCGGTCATAGGCAGCGTGATAAATAAATGCAGAGCAATACAGGCTTTGTTTATGTGGGTTATAATGATAATGTATTATTATTATTACAAAATAAATAGTACCAAAAAAATGAAAAATAGTCAATTTTCCTGCCATTACACACATTTTTGACATAAAAGGATTCACCTCCTTCTTCAGATATGAGTGGGGCTGGTTCAGTGTCAGGAGTTTGGGTTTGTTACATTCTCTCTTTACTGCCATTCTTTGTCTTTTTCCACTATGGGAACTGTTACACTGGGCTCGTCTCAAAAGACTAGTACAAAAAATGGTGCTCAACCATATCGGGTGGCTGTAGCTCAGGTGGTAGAGCAGGTCACCTGCTAATCGGAAGGATGATACTTTGATCTCTGTCTGCTTCAGTCTGCATGCCAAATATTCTGGGGCATCTTAGGGCAAGATACTAACCCCAAGTTTCACTCCAGTACATCCATCAGAGTATGAATGCATGTGAATGTAAGATAGAAAGCACTTACATAGAAAGACCATACAAAAAAGCAGGTGTGAATGGGTGAACGAGGCAAGCTGTGTAAAGTGCTTTCATTTCTAAAGTAGAATCACTGTGGAGATTGCTTTACTGTCTCTGTTGGCTGGTTTCCATCTTTGCTGGTGTTGTGTTCTTACCTAAATACTAAGAGAAAGAACATATCCTGCCCTCATAAGGATGGGGATTTGTGTTGGTGTGGGGACCTGTAGCCTTTAAGTTTATATTGTTTAAATGGTAATTAGGAGACAATGCATTTCAGGTAATTTTATAGAGAAATGCGCAAGTAATTTGACAAGTATATGTAATGAATTACTTTCTTGTGGGAGTAATTAAGTAACATAATGAATTACTTTGAAGAAAAGCATTCTGTGTCATTTGTATGATACATGACCCCAACACTGATCCAGAAGAGAAATACTTCTAACATCCACAAAGGTTTGACCACACAGCATGCAATCAATTTGCACAAATGTAATGTCTTTGATACGCTGCTTGGTGATGGTGGTGACTCTCAGAGCCAATGAGAATCTAATGAGAACTGATAAGAGAACTGATAAGGGATCAAATTGATAAGAGATATCGATAGTGGAATCGATAAATTCTTATCAAATCCCATCCCTAACAGCATGTTGTGTTTTGTAACAAGCATAGTTCTGGAGAGAGGAATACTCTTGCAATACCCCATCTAGTCTTTCCTGTCTGTGCTGTTGCTCCCTAACAATGAGTGTCAGTAGCTGTAGTGAGGCTGGCTACCTGTTTGAGGATCAGAGTGCACAGGGAAGTGGAACTGATTGCATTTCAAGCACTGCAAAGTCACAGTTAAACACTGACTAAGTCTTGTTCTGCAGCTCGCAGCTCAGTCTCAAACGGAGAAGGATTGAGGAGTGGGCAGGCTGACGAGATAACTAATAGAATAAAAAAAGGGGGATCTTTTCTTGCCTCTATTCAAATCATAACAGACTGCTGATAGAGATACATTTGTTGCAGGAAAAGAAAACAGAGGAGAAAGACTATGTCTGCTTGAGAAATGTGCGCTGTTAATTCTGAGAATATACTGTGCTTTTGATACATCATCTTCTCTGTTTGTGTGTGAAAAGAAATTAGTGTACTTAAATTGGATGAGACATTTTCAGGCAACATGCATCAAAATAGCAAATCTCACCATCGGCGACCTTCTCTCCCTCACTCCTCTCCTCCATTCCCCCAAATCCAATGTGCTGTCGGTACACAAACACAAACTCAATCTGCTTCTAATGATTGTTTTATTGACGAGGCGAGGGTCTATTCACTCACGCAGGCCTGCAACAACTACAGGCCAAATCAGCTGGAGAGGGGGTGGGAAAAGACATTGAACAAGCCGAAGGAGAGCCACCGGGAGACCATCTGAGATGTATTCTCAACTAAATAATAGTCTGGACTAAATAATGGTGAACTTGGCAGGGCTTCAGTGCCAAGTACTTCCCAGCCAAAATACAGAAAAAGTCTTCTGCTTGAATGTGATGTACAAGTGGATCTGATTCAGCAGCATTCTCCTTTAGTTTTCACCATTTCTATATGGTTAAAAGGTTGCTGGATTTATTTAGATGTTTTATACTTATGTATAGCGCTGTAATTTGTTTGTTGGGGTGCTAGGTTCTGAGAAGGGATTTAAGTGGGATTTGGCAGGTGGGGGAACCCTAAGATCGGGTGTAGCGGTGCAGGATGTGGAAAAGAATTGCTTAGAAATAAGTCACATTAAAACTACAGGCTGTAATCTGCTGACCTGTGCCACCACTCTGATATTCTATCCTTTTTGTGGATTTGGCCAACAGAATTCAACAAGAAACAGACATTACATGAGCTATCATTACTTGCAACTCCCAGAAAGCACAAAGCTAGAATAAGAGATAGCATTCAGGTGGTGAATATCAGTCATCATCTGCTAATTTTGATGTAACCTCACACCAAAACTGCAGTCTGCTTTGCACCAATCTAATTCAAACATCACCTCAGTACTTATAGCTAACCAGTTAAGCCTGCACTACTAAACTGCAGAGTGTAGTATTTTCATGCAACCTCTGGATAATACAAAATTAGCAAATATCAGCAATCATCTAGCCCAGCGGTCCCCAACCCCCGGGCCACGGACCAGTACCGGTCCGTGAGTTGTTTGGTACCGGGCCGTGAGAGTTGAGGTTTGGGTGTGAAATTTATGGTTTTCAGGGGTTTTATCATTATTTTTTGTAATCATTTTTATTGTTAACTCGGTTTCCCTGGGTCTTTTCCCGTGTGTTATGAATAAATCTTAATTTTTCTAGGTACTGGTTTTATTTTGTTGTATTTATCCGTGACACCTTAAAGGCTGGTCCGTGAAAATATTGTCAGACATAAACTGGTTTGTGGTGCAAAAAAGGTTGGGGACCGCTGATCTAGCCTATAAGATCCACTCCAACTAGAAAACAAAACCCCTCAAAATTATACATTACAACTAAGCTTTAACCCTCGAGTTTCAAATTTCACTTGCTAAGTGGTCCTTACTTTTGAAAATAATATCTCAACCTCAGTTTATGCTCTTCTATACCACTAGCTTCTGAAGTACTGTGACCACAACTTTACTTACATTTGCCCCTTGAACATAGCACAGGGACAATAAGGAAAAGGGCATGTGATGAAGGTATCCAGGCTGTTGGAGGCCATGGTTTTCCTATTAGTGAGCAAGTCATCAACTGCAAGCAACGCCAGGCTGCAGGGCGCTGAAAATTAACTCAACAGTAATATGCATTAACCTGTCAAATTTAACTGCTCAGTACTTGAAAGTGCCGAAATGCCATTCCAGATCATTCAGGCCTATAACCGTAAACTGTACGGATACCTATGAATACATGCAAATAACATACAAATAAAATGCTAGTTGACAGGTTTTAGTCCATTAGCAGCGCAGCAAACCATATGATCTATGATATAACTGGATTCAAATCCTCCGTCACAAACACAGTCGAAAGTTCACTGACTTAAATTAGCGAAGGTGATGTCCGGCAGGCATCTACTGACTCTGTAGACTCAAGAATCTACCAAATCAAAGATGCAGAGCTACCTGCTGTTGACGACTCTTTGTGAGTGAAGGAGTAGCTAAAAGTAGCCGTCTTTTAGAGTCACTCCTGTTTCAGAGGCCTCGGTAAACTGTGCGAAACATTATACCCGTGAAGCATTAGTATATTATATTATGTTAACAATGTAGCAATACAGCAGACATCCTGATATTTCAGATCACCACTGTGAATAACTATGTCTATAGAGTAGTTTTGATGATTTCAGGAATAAACTTCAGACCACACTCGAGTAATGAGACATTTCTCTGTGAGCTGCGTACTGTTTTCACTTTATACCTTTCTGACACCCATTTCCGTGATGGAACCCCCACTGTGATAAATCCTGTACTTGGACCATTTCTCACAAGGATTAAAGCTTTTCGAGCCATGTAAACTTTCAGTGTGAGCCTGCAGCGATTATCATATCCAAGAATAATTCTTGACAGCTGGCCTCAGCTATCATAATAAGATTATATCTCCATGAGATGCAAGCACAGCTACCATTACCCACCCGTCTTCAATTAAACTTAAGAAGTGTGCATCGTAACAAGCATTACAGAGACTTGTAAAATTTATGCATTTATACTTGATGTCTGAGGAGTTATCGCTTCTTTTCTCTCGAAGCACCCATGCTGTCGATGCGTGGCGTGACAGTTGTGAGGGCTGAAATCATTTTGTTATTCAGCCCAACACAGCACAGTTTTAACCTACATGATCAAGAGACAACTGTGCGTTTGATTTGCATTTCGTGTTGGCCACTCCCTCAGCAAATTTACAGCATCCAGTGCCTCGTGCTAAATATTGCAGATTGAATCACAAATTGCCTTTGTCCACAGGACTTTTATTTTGACACGAGGAGCATGCTGCATAAATATTGGATAAGAGTGATGCTAGTATAAACACCTATTATTTATTCATGAACGTCTCCTGAAACATGTCTTGAACCTTTTAAGAAAGTGCTTTGCAAACTCATTTCAAAGAAAGGAGATTCAATCTTTCATTTCAAAAGGGACTGGTAATCTCAACACTGGAAACTGAAGTGTAGCGCACACACACACACACACACACACACACACACACACACACACACACACACACACACACACACACACACACACACACTAAAAAATTGCAAACCATCTGATCCCTATATCTCTGAAAACTGCAAAGATCAGACAGAAGCACATGCCTGGCCTCAGAGATGAAAACGCTGGGGAAGAAATAAGATATATGTACGTATATATATATATTTTTTAATTTATCGGGTCTGTGTATCTTTACGATAAATACGCACCATTTGAGTTTTCTGCAGAGAAAAACGCATAGCTCCTTATGTCAGTACAGACAGCTTTCTGAATTAATGAAACATGTCAGAGAATTTTTCTGCTAAAATCTCTTTATTGGTCAGAGGTAAGCCTCTGCAGTGCAGTGAATTAAAAACACATTTCCGTTAAAGGTCAACTTGCGGATAAAATCAACAAACTTTGTCACGGATCAAGATGTGCAATCGTTAAGGTGGATGTTCCGACTATGCTGTACCCGTATTGTGTATTCACCCTCAGCTTGTGCATTTGAATAATGATGTGCATCAGGGGGGGAAAAACCCACACTTGGTATCATTTCTCTGTATCTTGCTGCATTCTCCTGCAGATGCCCCTCTAAACACAGCCACTCAGTCCTCTCACATGTCCTCATAGTGTTGGGGAGAGAGGTGGGGAAAAGTCCTCTTCACCAGAAACAGGGAACCAACATCCATAGATTTTTTTTTATTTATACATCTGGGGAAAAATACATCAAAGTGTGTGTTTGTGACACGGCGAGATAGACTTTGTGTGTACGTGTGCATGTATGTGTCGCTGCTGTAGTGGCTCAGAAAGAACGAAGTTGCTGACTGGTGCTGGAACAGGCCTTGTAATCTGCTTTTATACCCCCCCCCCCCCTTTTTTCCTTCTATCATCTCATTGTCTCCTTTTTAGATGTTTGAGCCCTTCCAAGAGAGAATCACTGATTAGGGGGTGCATGTATGTAGGTGATTTTCTCTTTCACAGAAAGAGAAGGACAAGGTTGAGAAATAGGTGCATTTCTTGCCACGGTGTCACCATTTTTGGGGGGTGTATGTGTGTCACTCAGCTTAAGTAAATAAAGCCCTCATGCGTGCTGTTGTGTTGTGTTGCGAGCTCGCGTGGGTATTTGTGGTGTTTTGTAAGAGCAAGAGGATCAAAAATTCCTCTCAAAAGCTTCCCTCCCTCTCTTCTTTTTGCAGCCTCGTTTTGACGCCGAGTGCCAGCGCTGCCAGCAGATCCGCTTTGTACTGTATGTCTTTGTGTAGAAACCAACACCCTGCATTTGCCCATTACACTGCAACTTCAATGCACAGCATGTAGCGCATTTGTCCAAATTCAGTAAATGTTGAAGCCCTGTGTTTTGCTGCCGTTTGCAGCAGTCATCTTGGGGATGATAGGGGCTACTGAGAGGAGCTTTGACACAAAACGGTGACAATAAAGGGAATAAAAACACAATGTGTACATTCATTCGCCAGGCACTGCAAAAAAAGTACTGACTATAGTAGATTAGTAGTCTACCGCCTCATAATGATTCACTCTTAAATGCTCTACTTTGTGGATATCTTCTGCAAAAGCAATAAAATGCTATTGAAATGATTTCCGTGCTTATCAAATCAGCCGGTGACCTCTGAATAAAAGGATGAAGTGTGGGAAGGTCTGAACATGTCACTTGTCTGGATATGTGATGTCTAGACAACTAATACCTGGTGGGAGCCACTGTGTCTATATGCAGTGTAGGTCTTCATAAGTCTGCTCATTATGATGGATAGGCTGATGCACCAGCAGCAAGCGTCTTTATTGCAGTTACAGTGAATGCATTTCTACACTGTGACACATCTACTGCTCAGTTTTCCTGTAAAGTGAGGAGGAAGAGAAGCAGAGGGGGGGAAAGATAGAATGTTTAAATTAAAATATCTGGGCCTTTTTTCCCCCTTATGATTAGTCTTGCTTATGTTTTGGCATGTACAAATCTAGGGGTAAAAATGTAGAACTGAGTGGGACTTTCAAATGAAAAATAAAGATTATGACTGCAGTCTGGTTGTTTAGAATGGTTCATATAGGAACGTAATGTTATGTGTAGCCAGTACGATATATCTGAGTGCTGCATAAACAGCTCTATCCCCTTGTTTGATGTAGCTTATCGGATCGACGGTACTGCAGCACTGCTGAGAGGCTAACTCTGTTCAGGGAGAATGACAGCATGCATTTATCACAAGTCTCTGCAAATTAACATGCTAGCGTGCACTGAACTGCTAGCAGTTGCTCCTGGGGCACCTGAGTTGTTATTGTGCATTGAGTGAAGGTATTATCATTGCCCTGACTTGGCGCTCTGACAGAGGTTAGGGCTAATCATCCTCTGCGGGGGAATCAATAGCCAGCACAATTCACTGGGAAGGGCCTGGAGGAAAAGAAGAAAGCAGGAGAAGGGAGGCTGACATATATATATATACAAAAATCAAGGCTTTATCACAAGGTGTTTTTAAAGCATGTTGGCGGTTTTAGAATAGCATATTTATTAAAAATACCGCTGAATACTGATGACATTTTTGCAAAGCACATTTTCATATAGACTTATACCCTTCTAGGTAGCTCTCTGGTAAAGTCAAATTATTTAACGTTTTTTGTTACTGATGTGAGTAATTGCAGCATTCCTTGTTGATACATTCAAAGAAAGTTTTAGACCTAAGATGTTAAAAGGCTAATTCATACCCTTAAAGAGTTCATCAGATTTCCCTTGCTGAGTGGATCTTACCTTTGAAAATAATCTCTTGACCTCCTCTCCTGTTTTTCTTACATTGCTCTTGAACTACGATAGTTCCACACATTAACAGCATTTTTTTTTTCTCTCCCTGGGAACTACAGCAACTGTACATTAGCCAGCAGACACACTGTGTGAGCAACTGCACATAAACTATTTTTTGTTTGCTGATTTTTATTGAGCTATATGAAAAGTTGTATTTTAAATTACATGCCTTAAAAAAGCATCACTCAGTTTCTGCTCGCTAAACTTCTATACCACTAGCTTTTGTAGTACTGTCACCACAACTTTATTTACATATGCCCCTTGAACATACCACAAATGCAATAAAGAAAAAGAGATGTGTTGAGGGTATGCAGGCTGTGGGAGGCCATGGTTTTACTATTACTGAGCAAGTCATCAACTGGCTTGATGTTATCCTCATGGAACTTATTTTTTTAGTTTGCTATACAGTCTTGAGTCTGCAGTTATTTGAATGAATATATTTATGTGATAAATCAAAAAAGCAAAAGTTCAAATTATGTCACTTAAAAAGAACCAACTAATAAATTGTTTTATTAGTGAAGCAAAAGCTTCAAGTTACCCATCATTTCTTTAGATTTTGCGTTTGCTCTTCAGCAGCAGTTCTCCAGGTGTCCAGGCCTTTTAAAGATTATTTCTGGACATTGGCTGCTTTGTTACTCATTTTCAGTCTTTGCATCTGACCATTTTTCCGAGAAATGTGTGTTAAGCAACTTAACACTAACGTATGAATCATTCAAGTATAAAAAAGGCCAATATTGTGTACTAGCAGTCTGCCACAAAGACACATAATTTGTTCAATTCCAATTTCTTCATATAAATCTACCAAAAATGCCAAGGATAACACAGTTTGACAGGCATAAAATAGAAAAGAGCTATTAGCTGAAAACTTGGCATATCTCAGCATGGTGTCCAGTCTGTCCTCAAAAATCTGAGGAAACTGGACAAGTGGAGGATGAAAGAAGTGGCAGGCCTAAAAAAAAATAAATAAATCTGAAAATCAGTGGAAACAGGTCTTATAGAGTGATGAGTCCAAATTTAAAATTTTTGGTTCAACTTTCTGGAGGAGAGAGGTACATCTCCTACAGTGAATGTCATTAGCCATCTCCTAAACACGACAGCGTTTTAGGGCTGGATTTTAGCCAGTGGTGTAGGGGATGTTGTCAAAATGGATGGATTTATTAATGCAGAATGATCCACCATGCATTACCATCTGGAAAGCATCTGATTGGCAACAGAGTCTTTTTCATTATTACAATGATCCCAAAAATGCTATCAGTCATGGATTGACCTGCTCAGAGGCCGGACCTCATCATTATTAAAACAGTGCAGCCAACAGCCAAAGAAGAGCTTTGAATGTCCTTCAAGTAGCCTGGAAAACTATTCCTGAAAACTACTTAAAGAAATAATAAGAAAACCTGCCCAAGAGAGTTCAGGCTATGTTGAAGAAGAGAGGTGGTCATACCAAATATTGATGTCCAAGCTTGTTAGAACTGTACAAACTCTATTTTTCTCCATAAACAGTAACACAAAATAAAGCAATACTGGGAATATTTAAAAGTTTTTTCCCAACATCTAAAAATAATGTTTTCAGCAATGTTTAACAGTGTTCAGCACTTAACTGCTCACCTCTTTCTTTCGTGCAGGTGTGTAACATCAGCAGCTAATTAGTAAGATTTTCTCATGTGACATGTCATCTCTGACAGGGCACTCTCTAGCTCAGGGGTGCCCAATCCCAGTCCTCGAGAGCTACTGCCCTGCAGCTTTTAGATGCGTCCTTGTTCCAGCACACCTGAATCAAATGAATGGCTCGTTATCAGGCCTTTGCCAGACTTGATGGCATGCCGAATTGGTAATCCAACTATTTGATTCAACTGTGTTGGAGTAGGGATGCATCTAAAAGCTGCAGGACAGTAGCTCTCGAGGACTGGGATTGGGCACCCCTGCTCTAGCTACATAGGTCTTCATTTGTCCAAGACTTCTTCATGTTACTGCCTGATGCTGCATTCAGGTTTGCATCTCTCGTCAGCTGTATTCAGTTTTTAGGACGTTGTCTGTATTTGTTTAAAATGATTGCATTTATTGAAATGTGTAAACTGCTTTAAGCAAATATCAAACAGAGAATTCTCATTATTTAAGGTTGGAAATATTAATTTAATTTGAAAATCGAGCTAATGGATTTAATGGACTGTTGTGCATCCAAAATCATTAAAAGAAGAGACTGTTTTGGGTGCTGTTTTTTGGGAATCATGTAAAATTTGCATGTCAGTGTTGATAAATCTTATGCAGATTTCACAACTGACTTTTGGTGACAGTTCTTGTTCTTGTTAGCCATTACAAAATATGAATGATTGCAATTCTACTTGTAAGAATGTTAATTAAAAGTATTTTTAATACATTAGAAACTGTTCATTGGCTCAGGTGTATTATACTGATAACCGGGTGGCTTTAAGGTCTCTTAATTTGTCAAGAGAAATTAAATGATTCATTCAGCTATTAAAAAAACTAAAACATTCAATTCAAGGCTCACAAACGCCTGGAGACACTCAGCCTGCAAAGACTGCTGCTCATGTTTTCTTCAGTGAATTCTTTAATCTGTGATGATGACCTGTCCCAGGGGTGCCCTGCTTCTTTGCAAAGGCAGACTTCCATGACTGAAATGGAAAGGTGGTTAACAGGATGGATGGATGGATGGATGGATGGATGGATGGATGGACAGTACAATCCAAATTGGCAACACTTAATGATGTTTAAAACTGACAGTTCTTCTTATGACATTAAAACAAATTTTCGTTTTACAGCCTCATTAAATGGATGTTAAAAAGTAATTTACACTGTTTCCTGTGGGAAGGACAATTATGTATGATTGCATTCGTTTTTGATATATACACACATATATTTAAATATAGTTTGATCTGCCTCTTTGTTTTCCCCTTGCAGTCAAAAGACATTGGACCAAAGCCAGTTTCGATCAAACGGAAATAATCATTATTTTCACACAAGGAATCAAACGGCATAAATCTAGAAAGCGCACTCACTGAGGCAGCAGTGGCAGCCTGCCTGTTTCATTTCATAACGAAAATTAAAGCAGATTAAAATTAAAACCAAAATTTTACCAGGGAATCCATGCATTTCGTTGACAGTGAAATACAAGATCAAAAAGCAAACCCAGCGAAGCGGGTAAAGTCCAGACACAGTCGCATGCAGACACACATGTTCAAATATTCAAAACAAAAACAAAGAAACTGACAGGAAAGCCAATATAGTGGTCTGTCCCCTCCTTTTCCCCTCCTGATCTACTGTCTTTCTAACTGCAGCAAAACGTCTGAACCACAGCAAATTAATTGGGCAAACAAAGTGCATGCTGAGGGAAAATTAGACCCCCCGTTTCTGTGTTGCATCCATCATTTTTGCTTTTGTCTGTCTCTTTTAGGTGCTGCTCCGGTGCTTGATGTTGCAGGCAGCAGCTCCCACCTCTAGGGAGAAGAATAGTCTGCGATGCGTTGGTGAATATTTTGTTCTGCCTCATTGGTACAATTTGTTTGTGGAGAGCTGAAAAGTGCCTATTGAAATATTAGATATTTTTAGGAATGAAATACAAAATAGCCAAAGAGTAAAACAAAAAAAACAAAAAACACAGTGAAAACTACTTGAAAGTGCCTGATGATGGTGTGTTAGGGAAGTTTAATGATTCCATCTTTGAAACAAATTTCTTTCATGGCAAATTCACATAATTTGTCAGTCTGAAATTGCAGAATTTATTAGAAGTTAAAGGCAGAAAAGACAAGAACAAAAATCTGTTCAAAGTTTTGAATGTTTACGCCTAGTGCTACATTTGCAATCGTACTTCCCAGCACTGCATTGATCAGTCCGACCTCATCTTGTCATGAGCTCGTTTTCCAGATATGAAATGCATGCTGGGATGAATCTCAGAACAAACAAATATGTAAGAAAAACAAATCCCCCACATGCTTTTTTTGCTCCATATGTGCACACACGCATACAAGCATCGTACGCTGGTGGCAGCGGTGTGACAGACCAAACGCCCTGAGTGTGACGGCTAGTAGAAGATTCATGTGTTATAGTGAAGACATGCTGGTAATCCATGTTTGGCAGCCTCACAAAAAATGAATCTGGCTCTACCGTGGCTAGCCTACTGTATGTCAATACTGAAATATGAATGCAAAAATGAACACATGATAAAGGACATAGTGAGCCGTGTAATTACCATACATAACTCTGAAAGAGATCCTGGAGGGCACTGGTGTTTGATGTGCTCACATATCAGCTCTGTGTGTGTGTGTGTGTGTGTGATAGTCATAATACGACAGCTTCTCTTCATACTGTGAGTCACCCACCAACTCAATATGAACAGCCACTGCAAGAACACACACACACACACACAAATAGATTAAAATGCTAAAACCACAAGCATGCAAGGTGATAAACAATAACCATTTAAAGAAATATGAGGTTAGTAAAATCCAAAACTCCTTGTCCTCTGAATTCACATGAACACATTTTTCTAAATGCAGTCATGCATATCATTGTTAATTATTATTTATTTTTATTTATTTAGTTTTTTTAGCCAAGAGAGAGATGAAAATCAACATTTTTCATAGGGTGAATACATAGACGGTGACTTGTGAAGTCCCATTTTGTTGCCTCAATTTTAAATTTATGACTATTATCTACTGTTGGGAGGCAGAAGTTCACTTATGTAGCTTAAATGAAAAGCTGCAATGCAAGTGTTCAGCTAACACTAGCAAGTTTGATAACACACATGCATACATAAAGTGGATACAGCCATTTAAAAAAGCACAATTAACTGCAGAGCAACCCATTGCATCTGTCAGACGATTGCATTAAAAATAATTCAAACGATGCCGAAACCACAACAACAGCCAAGAGGTCCAGACTCCAGATAAGTAGAGAGCAGACAGCTGCCAGCTCCAGTGACCTGTGTCAGCACATCTGTCGATCACAAACCTGATGCAAATTCATGAAAATTTTTGTGCAGTTGTAAAAAATTGGAAAATAACTTTAAAAAAATCTTTGTTTTTCAACAGATTGCAAACACTTTACATTATATTTCTATTGTAAAGTCTGTGAGGACTGACAGGTCTTTTGGAGCCAGGCTCAAGTTTTTGCACTTTACCAGTGACTACATTTTTCAGCCTTGCGATGCAATCCTTTCTCTAGATATGAAGCTGACGCCACCTGTTTGTTCAGTTCTTACAAAAATCTAAATGCACAATCTAAAGTCCACAAGTGATTGTGGACAAAATCATAGATGATCTCAGTACAAAAGTCAAAGAATAGAATAGAATAGTCAAAGAATAAACAACATAGTTCAAGGACCTTAGAACTGAAGAAGCTTCTCGGATGAGAGGTGAAACGTCTTCAAGCAACTTAAAGAAGTCCAGACGCTTTTCTTTGCAAACTCCTTTGACTACGATGACCTGGATGACTGAGAACCTTCACAGACAGTTCAAGGAAAAGCGCCACATGTGCATACCGAGGGCCTTATACTATGAAAGAGTGAAAAAAAAAATGTGCATATATATATATATAACAGTGATAAAAAAAAAATCAAAGAAAATAAAAAATTAAATTGATTACAAAAAATGAAAAAAATTGAGATTGTGTACGAGTATTTCAAATTACATTAATAAAATAACATGTACACTATAAATCTAAGAAAAACAGTTGCATGAAGGTATAATACAGAATAAATAAAGATATATTAGTTTGTACCTGTTTAATTTTGGATTAAATAATAATAAAGCACTGCTTTATTGTAGGCTCAGAAGCAATGCAAAACAAAACTGGTAAGTATGTGAGGAGACACTGGGAAACACACAGCATGAGGGAGGACGTGACAGAGGACTAAAGGAGACGCTGACCTAAATACAGAGGGATAACAAGGAAGTGAGAACACACGAGGAACACAGGTGATACGAATAACCATAACGAGACAGGGGAGTCTGGACTGAGCAGAATAAACATGAAAATGCAGGACCTTCACAATAAAACAGGAAACATGACGTGGGAGTGGGGAGAGGCAGACGAGGGAGCGAGGGAACACAAGGGAGAGCACAGACATGACGCGCTGGGGGAACATGGAAAACATGACAGAATAAAACACAAAGGGAAACACGACACAAGAACCCACACCACAATATAAACACAGACACACAGGGAGACACAGAGAGCAGAAACACAAGCGGAATCCAATAAACTAAACGGAACAACCTAGGAACCGTAGAATAAATAATGAACTAACAAGATACAAAAAACACAAGAAAACTAAGAACGCTTAGTCAAAATGACCCAGGACCATGACAATAATATTATGAATTAGTAAACAGTTATTTTACTTTGAAGGAGCTTTTCTGGCTGCAGTGTCAAATGAGGACAGACTTTCTCTTCTAAGATAATCAATTAGATGATGAACTTTTTACTTTCCTGCTCTGGTTTTAAACCTAAACTTTCGTCGCATTTTAAGTTCCTAAGCCTCATAATAAAAGCTTAACTCACACCCAAGATGTTTTTGGCTTTCAAAGAAGAAAAGTGCTTTTATGTGAGAATTTGACTCAGTTCATTTTCAAAAAGTTTTTTTTCTTTTACGAGAACCCTTAAGGACCTCAAGATAAGTCAGCTGGCTTTCATATTGATTGCATCACATAAATTGATGTGATATGGTCCGTGCATGGAAATATATATGGTGGAGATCATGACTGTGAATTAAAGGCTCTCAAGTTTGTCCTATTAAAATTATGGCACACTTAGCAAAATTAAGGACATTAAAACAGATCTGAGTAATGCAGACATCTCAAGGCATTTGACATACTTGAAGTCTGAGTTTCAGCAGACCAATCTTTAACTTTTCAATCATATTTAGAGAAACACTTACCTTTAAACTGCATAAGGAAGACACTTTTTTTCCCCCACAGACACTAAAAATTAAAGTTAATCTATAAAACCAAACTCACCCTTATGCAAACAAATGGTCACGTAATGTCCAGGTGCATATAAATTATGAAAAACTAATAATCTAATGGGCCACTGCTTTCTTTTAAGACAATGAAAGTGATATCGCTTGCTAATTTCATATTAAATATATAACTACTAAGTTACTTTAGATAATAGTGACGGGAAGAGAGCGACGATTCTTCTACACGAGGAGACATGCGATATTCCCCCCAAAAAACAAAACTCCAGCTCCACTTATCTCACTTGAACACCTTTAAGCGCCTTGAGTGAGGAGGCAAACAGAACATTTCTGCTGCTCAAGTGACAGTATTGATAAGCATGCCATAGCTCACCTACTCTTAGGAAAATCATGACTAGCTATAAATGCGTGCAGTACCGAGCGTGCCGATACAGCCTTAACTTTAGAGTTTTGTAAGAGGCAATGTTTGCAGGAGTTCTGGCATATCATCTGTCTTCATTTGATTATCCAGACAGCCAGAAAGAGACTTGTATTGTTGGGACATGAAGGACTGAGCCTCACAGACATTCAGGCATTGCAGCAGGAGGATGTGTTGTTTGCTGAAGTAACGCTATGCCATATCAAAGCTGAAACATCAGGGAGCTAATGCAATCCTAGTAACAAGCAGCCTTTGATGCCACATTTGATGGCGAGCAGATGTTCTGCAGATGATAGTGCACTGCTCCGTGTGTGTACACCACTTGTATTTGTGCTTTTCGGTGTGCATATGTCTAGAATTTTTCACTAAAAGCCAAACACTTTCTGTCTCCCCTCTTTTGTCTGCAGGTGTAAGTGCTGCACCAGAACAGGATCGGAAAGTCAGAAATGTAAGATCAAAGGTAAAAGGGGACAGAAGATTAAAGAGGGCAATAAGGCTGGCTGCAGCTGAAATGAATGGCTTTTAGCATTGCTTTATGCCGCTGCGAGGAAACATTATCAACTTTTTGCTTCCGTGTCTATCATCCAGCAGCAAAGGTGTGAAGGCAACTGTCATCTTTTCTTTTCTTTTTTTTTCTTGCAAAACACCATTAAGAGTTCTACTTTGTGCATCAATTTGAGAAGCCAAAGTGGGCGCAAAGTGTCTTCATCCCCCCTGGCAAACACAATTATGTCTGAGTATGATTACAGATCTGATTAAACTGCAACTCTTTGTGGATAAATGGGCAACGCTGATTACGATCAACCTTTTATCGCTTCAAAATGGGTTGCCCTCAAGGTCCAAGTTGAGAGAGTTTCAGCTTTACAAATTTCCCAAATGAAGGAAACGTACTTGAGAGGTGTTCCCTGTCAATGTGTGAATGCGGGGTAGGGATGCAAATGGTTTTGTAAGAATTTCATTAGGCTGGTATTATTCATCACTTTCTCAAATGTATCCTTGCTCAAAGTCATTTTGCCATATTCCCTCAACATAACTGAGAGTGCTTTATTGTATTACAATCAGTACCATCAGAGGGTTCACTGAGTGGAGTGGGTTGGGAAGTTTAAAAAAAAAACCCTTTTTAAAGGTTGATTAAATCATTCAATGAAGAACTGATTAAACTGTCGGGAGTGTGGCGAAATAGAGAGCAAGAAAAAGAGAGAGGTGAATGCCAAAATTCATTTATTTACCCCTAGGGTCATTAATTCTATTTTCTCCCTCTGTATGCACGACTGATCCAACTAAACAGTGGCTTAAACAAGTGGCAAGACAAAACAAGGCAATGGGCTCTGGATGCTAAATGGAAACTAAATGAAATTAAGTTAAAGGGGCAAACAAGCTATGGTAATTCATACATTCTCTCACTGTTATTAAAAAGTGCTAAAAATGAGTTGAGTTTTAATAAGTTAAAAAAAGTACCTCAGTACCTCACACTTGATGATTTAACATACCATATATGGTGACAGGTGATGGATTTCCAGTGACTCAGAGGTTGTAAACTGAATGCTGTCCTGCCTACTCTATTTCAATTAACACCTAACCAAATGCCCAGCTGATTGCTTTGCTGCGCCTTTTTTGTGCAGCTTCCAATTTCGTTCTTTGTTAGAATTAATCAGCGCAAACTACGTTTTGATTTGTCATGACCTATGGCACGCACGGATCGGAAAAACAGACGTTGCCACGGCAGAAAAATTGGGACCAATCTCCGTTTCACTCATTTGTCGATACTTATGCAGCACCGACTCAATTTTCTTTTCTGTGACTTGATTACAGAGAACGGTGGCATGAGTTAACAGACTTCGAAAGAAGGCTTGATACAGATGACAGAACATTGCCATTTCGGGAGGCAGAGAGGTGTAAAAAGATCGAGTGGATGAACCCTTGGCAATGTAGACATAAAGTCCCTGACCTGGAGATTTTAAATTAAAGTCTGTCTTTTGTGAGTTTCCAGAGATACAGAAAGGCTAGACAAAATATTCATCATCCAACGCTTTGGTGGGTGCCCTCGGTATCGTTTACCAGGCACGTAGCCAAAATGTGCTATGTTTAGAAGGCAGTCTGGGGGTATATGAGATACATGGCCCAACCATTCTGCCTGTTGTGCTCTGATTTTGTGTAGCAGATGCATTTTGATGGTGCTTCAGAGATGTGCCAAGACCTCTGAACACTGGACAGCATGTGTGTGTTTTTTCTGCCCATTGCTGGTCCGCAACACAACAGTAAACACTGCAGTTATTGCAGATTATTACAGTCTTCGTGGCCCTGTAACTGATCAATTATGGGGTACAATGAACAGCTTTGGAATATTCTATGTATTGCACGACAGCGGTAAATGACATCCGCCGACAAGGTGCCGGTTCCAGTGCCTTCTTTTCACCAACAAAATAATTTGCCAGAAAGCTTGCAACAGAGTGGGTCCTCAAATGGCTTGTAAAATTGGTGATGCTGATGTCAGTGACTAAGGAAGGGGCTCTACAAACTAAAAAGAGGCTTCATGATTCAAGGGCTATTGTGAATCATTTATGTTTCCTATGCTACTGTTAAAAAAAAAAAGAAGGTAAAATTCATTGGTTTAACCCTGACATGCTCTTAATATTTCATGTCTTGACAATGGTCTGGATGGATTTTTATTCAGACCAACAATTTCCTCATAATAAGTCTTTAAATTTAATATTGAACTATGGATCCATTTAGGATACATAACTAACCCATTGGACACAAATGAATGGATGATTATGTTCATAAGAAGAGCAAGGATATGTATTTTTTAGGCTTTACAACATCGAGTTTTAGAGAAAACATCTGTTATAGCATGATATTGTGTTCTGTTTGACCATATGAATCTCAGAACAAATCTATGTTAGGTTTTTCTGTGGTACAGGATGGCTTCATCAAATTGAGTGGCCAATGGATGTGGCTATGAACCATAAAATCTTGGATTAGAACTTCCTTCCTTCAGCCAAAGCACTGAAGATGGGTCATAGATGGTTCTTCCACTGAGGCAATAAACGAGTGGCTAAAGAAAAAGCATTAAAATGATTGAATGACCTAGCCAGTCTCCAGACTTCAGTCCTACAGAAAATCAGTGTAGGAAGCTGAAACTTTGAGTTGCCAAGCAGCAGCCAAGAAACCCAAAAGATATTGAGGGTTCCTATAAAGAGGAGGGGGCTAAAATGCCACCTGAGATGTGTGCAAATCTGGTGACCAACTACAAGAAACATCTATCTGCTGCTCTTGCTAAGAAATACCAAGTCATGTTTTGCTTGGGGATATTTCACTATGCATATTTCACTCATTGACATGCAAATCAGTTCATAACATTTATGTAATGTTTTTTCTGGAGTTTTTGTTTATTTTCTGTTTTTTTTTTCCCCTATTAAAATAAAACTACCATAAAAATTAGAGACTCTTCATTTCTTTGTAAGTGAGAAAATGTACAAATTCAGCAGGAGATCAAATACTTATTTCCTCCACTGTACTGTTTTACAACTTCACTCTTTCTAAGACCAGAAGATGCTTGTTTCTGTGGGAACCTGGGCGAATATGATGGGAACACAAACAGTTCTTGTGTCAGTGTCAAGTGTCAGTGTCAAAAATGCACACAGACATGGCGTGCACAGTTTTTCTTGATTTGACCCACATTATCTCTCCATCAGAACAGATACAGATCAAATTTGACTCCGAAAGCTCCAGTGTAAAAGAAAAAATGTAGCACCTTTAAACTAGTTTAAAATATTTTATTTTTTGTATTATGGGTCAATTTAGAAAAAGTAATCAATTTTTAGGCTTTAGGGCACTTTTGCTAAATGCTAAAATGAATTAAATTTGACCCAAACAATATGTAAGTGTTAAACTTAGACATGATGCAATGTACTTTTTAAGCTTATCCAGCAGGTTTGAGAGTTTCAACTCAAAGAGAGACAAGTTATTTTTCTTTTCTTTTTTTTAGGAACTTTTCTTAATTTTTCCAGGTGATGTTAATAAACTAAAGTTACCAAATCCAAAGTCATGAAAGTTAGTGTTTCAGTGATACACAGTGTAGAGCTTTTAGATACTATATGTGCCCTCAGAATAGTGCCATGGTTAAGAAATACCTTAACCACAAGAATCCTTTTTGCTCCTTCAAAGCTGAGATCAATTATTGACAGGGAGCCTTCCCTTCCCTCTTCCGCAATAAAAATAAAAAGGGTAGCAAACTTCCTTAAGTAATAATAATCATAACACAAAACTTTATTGATCCATGCTGGGAAACTCTCTTTTAGCTAAACCCTCGCCACAGGCCATCCCATAGCCTCGAGTGAAAGAAAAGGGAAGCGTAAAAGAGAATAATTCCTCTCTTTCTGGGCTTTAGATGACGCTTAGATTTTCAGTGTTTAAAGACGCTTGACAGTTCTGACTGCTGAAGAGAGACTGAGAAATTCAGCTCTTTGGGCGAAGCAAAGAAAAAAAGTGACGATTATTTTCTGGAGAAAAGAGAGTACAATTAGGGAACTCTGAAGTGGCATTATGAGAAATGTTGTATAGAAATGCTGTTTGTTCTCTCTATAATTGCCGGGTTGTTTAATATGATAGCAGCCATGTATTCTCAAGGTGCATACCAACAGGCTCGTTCTGAGCATGTGCATGTACACCAGTCTGTGAGTGTGTGTGTGTGTGTTACCGTCTCGTTTCAGAACACGATTAAGATGCACTTTAGATTCATTTCAGAGCCGCAAATTGCTGCAAGGTGAGACTTGTGGGTCGCATCAGTAAGTTAGACATGTAAACCCATCCCATCTCTCAATTCATTTCACTTTCACGAAGAGAATGGTGCAGAACTCAATAATGACAATATGCAAAAAGCCCCAGAATCTAATTTCTTCACTATCCATCTGAATTACAATGCCATCATTATTATTCCAATGCTGGAATTATACACTCCATCGGCTGGAATAAGCAGTTTCCACCGACAAGCTGACTTTGTGTATTGGCCTTTTTGAAACTGTGTGTGTGTGTGTGCATATGTATGTGTGTGTGTAATTCTGAAAACACCAGCTTTCACTCTGGGATGTGCACTTTGCCACATTATAAGGTTAATTTTTCCGGGCCGACAGTCACCGAACAAAGGATACCGCGTGAGTCAAAATGTGACTTTCCCAAAAAAAGGGAGTCTCTGTCAAATGTGTGAAAATGTGACAAAAAAAAAAAAAAAAACTGAATACATTAAAAGTGATGGATTCTCCTTTGGGAGTGTCAGTGTGTTTAGATCCTACCACATTAATTTCAATTAAGCCACAGTTGGATGGCACACTGTCTCTGGCCAGCTGTGAGTGCATAAGGACAGTACCTGCTGTTGTCAAGCTGTCCTCACATCAGACTTGCACGTATAGTTAGAAAAAGGAGTTTGCCTTCATTTCATGGACTGTTACATAAATTATTGTTTAAGAGTTAGCCTGACACCGCATGAGGTGACATATACTCATCGTCAGTGTTGTCGCTAGGACACCGTAGTTTGAGTCCCATCTGGTTATATTTTTTCACTTCTTTGGTTGCTTTTGACTCAGTTTTTAATTTTTGCTCACTCACTGGTTGGATTCTAAAAACAACTTGTTTAGTGCTATGAAGTACACCCCTTCACAACAGAAGCCCTGCACATTGAAAAATGTCAAGTTGGGAGTGACAGACTGGTCTCAGTAATACCATAAACTGTTGTGTCACGCTCTCTGCACACAACTGAGACAGGCCAGTGGCTTTGGCAAAAGAGTGTTATTTGACACCCCAGGAATGAGAACGGGTGCCTTAGACAGGAAGCAACTCAGCAGTATATGAATGAAACTCGGTCATGTTGTCAGTTTGTATTGGCCTTTTATGAAGTCAGCCTCAAAACCCCGTGTCCTTCATCGGCACTTGTATCTTTCGCAATAATTCATGGCTGCCTGTATTTTTCTTACTATCGCTTTAAGAATGCGGTGCCTAATGGCTTTCATAGATGAATATGTTGGCTCTCGGAGTGAAACAGCCTTGATCCAAGCCATTAAAAAAGACTGGGCTCATATTGAATTCAGCAATGTGAAATTTGCATGCTCACGCTACAACAGTTTGGGAACTTTGGCCCATCGATTTATACAACAAAATGTATGGTTCATTCACTGCTTTTTCATTTAGATCTTCTGTCATTGATGCTGTTCTGAAGTAGATGTAAATTACTTTTTTTGGAGAGATGGTTGCTCACGCTTTAAAGTCCCCAAAGAAAAGCAAGAAGCAAAATGTTTTCTTCTGAAAAAGCACAAACAACAAACGCTCTGCTGACTGTGTCCAAATTGTTCAGGTTTATTCAGAAGTAAAACGGAAAGCCGAGAGGCTGTGAATGGGTGAACAACTCAAACCAAGCCCATATATAGTTTAATAAAACATCCGTCATTCATTTAATGCTTTTACCAGAGCATCTTGAGTGCATCCATTTAATATGGGCACTTCTAGTGGGAAATGAAGGTCTAACCCTTGAGTGCCACGACCACTTCTCTCCTTCCATTACAACTACATTTTCCTGCCAACAGTAAGTTGACAGGAAAAACAAAAGATCCTGCTAGGATTCATTTCAAACAAGCAGTCCTCCAACAACAATAATACCTGCTGGCTCTTCCTACCATTTAAAACAAAAATTCGAATTGTTTCCAGTTTGTATTTTTTCTCGCTGTTTGTGCTTGCTCTTTGGTGAAGTCGGAATCTCAAAGTAATGGAGCCAGCGCTCATTTCACATGCACCTGTTCACACCACAGCTAGAAAGTGCTTACCGTATTAATGTGTGCAAATTAATGACTGCGTGTGATATAAAATGCATGTCTAACAATAACAGACCCATCATATTAACACTTGATATTTTAGGTTGTCTCACTTTCACTGCTCGAATCAGCTTTTTTTCTTCCAGCAGTGTCAGAAAAAAACGTAAGTAAAATAGATAATAAAGTAGGCTCTGTTTTAGGGTGTCTTTACCTTGTGTGAAGTTTTTCTCAGTTTCTGAGTCAGATCGCGTCTTCACTCCTCACCTCCAGAGATGAGAGAAACTGAAAGACTTCCTTGATTTCTAGTGTTAAGTAGTTTTACAGGTAATATCTGCACAGCTGTGGCAACACAGTGGCAATAAATAAATAAATGTTTCATCTGTAAAGCAGTTACAATGTGAAATATTAAATTGTTACAATTTATATAAATAGCTAATGTTTTTTTTAATGTAACTAATGCTCTGCTACAGACGACCATACACCAGCTTTGAAAATCATAAACATGACTGTTGTTTTTATTAGCTAATTGTTAAATTATGAAGCTTTGTATTAGTGTTGCAAATGTGTTGAAAAATGATCAATTTTATCAAATGATTATCAATTATTATCATCTATAAAGTTAACTTTATGTAGATAAAGACCGTTTCAGTTCACAGAGCTAAAAGGCTAAAGAAAGAAAAGAACTAATAATGTGGAGAAAAAAACACTACTGTACTTGATGTCTGTGATAAATAAATATATTAGTGCTAATTTATTTTTATGGCTTAAACACTTAAGGCAAAATGTGATGTATGAAATCTCCCTGCACACAGTCATTTCTCTACTGTCAAACAGGATGGAGATACTGCTGCTATCTCCCTTTACATAAAAGCCTTCTGGAGAGGATGTTAGCAAATAAGCCTTGATCAAATAAAGTGAGACATAATCACATCACAATTTAAATGGAAATCTTTGCAGCATCCAACGCACAGTGTGAGTATTTATCTGAGACATGGCCCTAGTCATTCATAAACATGCAAACACTCACTGGTGTGTGAGGTGGATTGGATTAAAGCTTGGCAAAGCCTGGAAGCTCAGGTGTTTGTTCATGTTTTATGTACTCGTGTTGCGTTTATATTTGTATGAGCTGTTTTTAAAAGCATTCGAAAAAGTAAGTTTTTCTGCTCATTTACATACAAATGCACACGCAGCGGTTTTGTCCATAATGAATGAATGAAATAAAGGATGCATAAAAAATATTTATTTTGAAAAGCTCTTAAAAAACATGTTAGGATTATTTTAATTAACCTCAGTGTTTAGCTCTCTTTAGCAGATGTTAGCAACTAGCATGCTAAATTGGTTAATTAACCTTTTTAGATGTTAAATATCAGCAATGTCAAACACTCAGCATAAAGATGGGATTTATCTACTTTTACCTAAACACATGACACCAGATGTGATGCTGAAGGCAGTCCAGTGCTGACATCCAATAAATACATATGCTAGATTGAAAAATGTCAATTTTAAAGATTATTGCATTTTTTCATATTGCAATCTCGGCATTGCCTTTTGAAAAAATGTGGCTAACGTTTTATGTCTTTTTGCCTTGTTCTGTCAGTGTTTATTGAATAAATCTCCAGTGATGTGTGAGAAGCAGAAGTACACGAAGACTGGCAGGTACCAGAAAGAAGTCTTTCCCCTCATTACCCTTCCTCCCATATGACACAAATGTGACATAAGAACAGCTGCTGTAGCACAGCTGCAGACTCTTTGCGTTTTTCTAGAAACACCACAAATCCCATCCGCATCTTTCGGACTTAACCTAGTCGTCTTTTTTCCGCTCCCTGTTTTCCAGTCTCCCAGTAGCCAGAGGGCACAATCACACAACCAGAAAGTCAATCAGGAAGCTTATTAAACATGACACTCGCTGAGCGCACTCTATATGGATGAAGGATATAGGCTGTAAGGTCTACCTGCCAATTAGGAAAATAAAATCAATCATAGCAGTCAATGTAAACTCTTTCCCACTTTTTCCGTCCCTTCTTCTCACTTTGTGCTTCTTCATTTCCTGCGCTCACAAAACCCTCTGGCCTTCACTGAAAATATTCTCTACCATAAATGCCAGTACTGCTGTTGCACACAGTCATGCACAGCTCACTACAGAATAAACAAGGAAACACAGTCCCCGTCTGCACAGGCATGCAGACACACACACACACACACACACACAGACTACTACACTCCAGAAAGCTATTCATCACAATTTAGCCACACCATTAGACAAAGAGAGCCAATAACACCCTCAATAGAATGCCATCCCAAAAAAGACTAAACAAAAAAAACAAAAAACACAGCCACACACTTTCTCCTCCATGACACTCATTTTCTTCTCCATTTGTCATTACAGTCTCTCACACTTTTTAATTCTGGCTAAGCTGTCATCTGTCTTTTGTCCCCTCAAAAACAAGGCTATACCATTCAGTGAATATAAACTGAAAGTCAGTGAAACTAAAGGAACAAATATGCTTTTATTTTTAAAGGCAATGAATGTGTTATCTAACCAGATTACTTAATGTAGCCACAGTAAGTTGTTATGTATTTTCAACCCCATTTCCAAAACGTTGGAAAGCTATATCACATGTAAATGAAACAGAATGCCATGATTTCCAATTCTCATAAACTCCCATCTTATTCACAGTAGAATAGAAAACATATCACTTGTTTAAACTGAGAAACTGTTGTCAACCCATTCTTGTGTTTATTACGGTCTTGTGATTCATTCAGACTAGACACGATTTCCTTCGTGTCTAGTCTGTTCCTGGTCTCGTCTCTGTCTTGTCATCAGCATCTCTTGTTGTAGTCTGTAGTGTTCCCGGTCATGTTCCCGTGTCTGTCTGGTCTTTCTGTGTTCTACCTGGTTTCCCTTTCCTTTCATGTTGATTTGTTTGTGGTCCAGTCCCAGTGTCACGTTTATGTGTCTTAGTCTGAGTCTCAGCGTGTGTTACTTCTTATTTTATTTTGATAGTCTCCCATCTCGTGTGTTATGTTCAGTTTTGCTTCCCCTCTCTCATCAGTCTGTGTCTATGTTGCCTGAGTCTGTGTGTATGTGTGTCCATGTGACTTCTTTAAGTTCTCTATTTTCTTGTAGGGTCCCAGTTTCCTTAGTTCTTAGCTCCCAGTTTTCTTCTTTGTCTGAGTTTGTGTGTAATTAAGTTTCTAAATTCATCTGCATCTTTCAGTTAATCCTTTTTCCCTCTGAGTCATGCTATTGGGTCCTGCCTGGGCTGCCATACACTGCATTATGATAAAAACTGTTACAGGGGAAACATAAGGCTGGAAAATCAAGCGGTATAACAAAGAAACAGCTGGAGGAACCATTTTCAACTAATTCAGGTCAGTATTCACCAAGTCAGTAACTTGAGTGCATATAAAAAAAGAGCATCTTAGAGAGGCAGAGTTTCATCAGTCTTCATCTGTAAATATTAGGATAATTTCCTGTAAATGTGAAATTCTGAAGACATTGAATATCTCATCATCTAAAATGTATAATACCAACAAAAGATTCAGACAATCTGGAGAAATGTGCGTAAGGGACATGGCTGAACATCAGTAGTAGACATCTGTGATCTTCCAACCTTAAAAACAGGCATGGAAACGACTGCATGGGGTCAGGAACACTTCAAAAAAATCACTGTCTGTGCCATCTACAAATGCAGTTTAAAGTTTTGTCATGTAGAAACATTGGTGGAAAGCCACAATCATTGCTGAAAGATATCTACAGGTTTTAGAGCAATATAAGCTCCCATCCAGAAAACGTCTTTTCAGGGAAGACCTTGCAGATTATAGCAAGACAGAGCTAACCTGCATCTATTACAAGAGTATGGCTTTGTAGTAGAAGAGTGCAGGTGCTGATCTGGCCTGCCTGCATCAACTGAAAACATTTGGCGCCTCATGAAATGAAAGGGTAGCATCTTATGTCAGACAAAAATGGCACAATATTCTTCTTTTATTAAGAGGTTTAGCACTCACAATCACGTATATGTAATGTATTAAATGTACTATGGTAGTAAGAAAAAACTAACACATTTCAGCCCCTGATAACACACAATAAAGTAGTGGACCTAATCCTTAATGGGCAGGAGTGGCAACAATGATTAATAAATCAACATTAACAAAAAGTATGATGTCCAGCTACAAAGATGACCCAAGCAATAAGCTAATGGGTTTTTTTTGCCATAGTGAAATGTCTCAGTTTAAACAGCCAGCTGATTGATTGATGTCTTTCCTATGTTCTATTGTGAATAAAATATGGGCTTGTGAGATTTGCAAATCACTGCAATCATTGAAAAATAATTTATACAGGGAGTGTTGATAGTTTTACACAGCTTAATTTAAAAGCTTCACATTAACTTAATAGTATATGACCCAAACCTTAACTTTAGAGTTAGCGTGTTAATTAAAGTAATCAAGGTAATTAAAAGCCAACCTTAGAAATTACCGTTAATTATATCCCTTTTAACACGAATCTCTTAAAATGTCCACACAGAACAATTTGATGCTGTGCCCTGGCAGATTCAAAAGGATTCTGATGTGTAGTATGTTTTTTTCTGAGTGCTGTATAAGACAAATAAATAAATCGAGACATCCAAACTCTGCATCAAATAGTTGAAACCCAGAGAACACTTTTTTTTAAAAACATTTATCTGTCAGCTTAACCTCTCCTGATCCCCCTTCAGTATCCTCTCCACCTTCTTTCTCATCAAGCCACTGATGAAGTGCTTCAGGAAAAAAAGGACTTTTTAAAGTCTTGCCAAAAGCTTGTTGAGACATAGTAATAGGCCCGCTAGACTGGTGATGATGAAAAAGAGAGATCTGCTCACAAGATCTAATTTCAGAGCCAGTGACTGGAATGCTGTAGGCAAAAACTTGATTTGTAAGCATGAACTAACAAAGATCACTAGCACCACCTATAGATAAGCTGTGAGGGTGCACAACTTCAGGCCAATAGAAGTCATGGCAAATCAACATGAAGGGTGTAAATGTGTATTTAGATACAAAACACAGGTACAGATGTAAGATATAATTTTTTGTGGCTGGTTGTGGTAGTTGGCACCTTTGAAGATGCTGGTGTTCACCAGACTGGAGCTAGTTTTACTAGCTTGTACTTACTCCAGGTTTTATGTCTCCCAGGGACACCAGGGCACAATAGGGTACCATGACAACTGTAAAAATGATTAATTGTGCCGTATTGAGGTGTGTAAACCATACTATCCCAGTAATAGTCATAGTTTTGGATAACTTAATTGGTTTTAGCAATTGTGTTACTGAATTGCCATCAATGTCTACAGCCTAGACATCGACTCTAGTATTTTTCCCAGTTCTGAGTTTGCCTTTAGATTTCTATCAAAGCCATGGATGTGAGGTAGATAAATCCCTTACAGTGTATAGAATAACAGCTTGTAGTCTAAAGCGCTTTGAGTGGTCAGTTAGACTAGGAACTGCTATATAAATGCAAATCCATTTTGATTCCCCTATCCAGGAAAAATCCCGGATTCTTGCATCTTTTCTGTGAGTAATCCATGGATACATGATTGGCATCAAATAACAGGGGAAAAAATGCAAAAATGAGAAAGAAGAAAAAAACTGTTATTACACAACGAGTCAGTAAAATCCAAGTAGTGCTTGTTTTGTGGAGCTATATGAGAAGTGATTTCCCAGAAATTTTTTCTGGGGCTGCTTCAACCAGTGTTCATCGCTGTAATGTCATAAATAATCTCACATACACACACATGCAATTTTATGTCCCAAAGTAATAAGACAAAACCTAGCAAAGTCGTGACACAGCACCTGAAAGATCCATCTGGCATCTCTACTGTTCACTGAAGCCTCATCAGAGATGTCTCAGTGGAAAGGTGGCTGTCAAGAAGCCATTCTTAGGGAAGGGAAACAGGGAGAAAAGGCTGAGTTATGCCATCAGTGGTATCTTATAGAAAGATGCCTTCAAATCTAAAATTTTTGGCTGAAATTGTTGTCAGTATGTACATAGGAGGTCATGGGAAAAGGAACAACATAGAGTTGCAACAGCTATCTGTAAAACATAGTGGAGGCTTTGGGGCTGCATTTGAGTCAGTGGTGTTGGAGAGGTTGTCAAAAATTGATGGAATTATGAATGACACACTGCCAAAACAGTGAAAGCATACCTGGATAGAAAAACACACAGTGGAACACTATCGGTCATGGATTGGCCTCCTTAGAGCCCGGACCTTAACATTATTGAACCAGTGTGGGTTCATTTTGACAGAGAACAGAACAAAAGGCAGCCAATGCCAAAAGAAAAGCCTTGAATGCTCTTTAGGAAGAACAAGAACAAAGACGGTTATACCAAATACTGATTTTCCACGTTGTTAAAACTGTAAACATTGTGCTTTAGCCAATAAACTGCAGCACCCTTTTCCTATTTTACTAGCAAAATATCAAGAACTGACAGGTATGGAGGACCACAAGAGCCACGCGCATCGAAATAAAAATTTCTGTGCTTTAATAATGAATTGTAGAATAAATTCTGCAATTGTAAATTCATTTTGAATTCCAATTTAATAAACTGCATTTCAAAATCCTTTTTCCACTTGCATTTCAAAAACTTTTTCCAATTGCACTTTAATAAACTACATTTTAAAATCCTTTTTCCACTTGCAATTTAATAAACTGCAGTTCAAAATCCTTTTTCCACCTGCAATTTAATAAACTGCAGTTCAAAATCCCTTTTCCACTTGCAATTTAATAAACTGCAGTTCAAAATCCCTTTTCCACTTGCAATTTAATAAACTGCAGTTCAAAATCCTTTTCCACTTGCAATTTAATAAACTGCAGGTCAAAATCCTTTTTTCCACTTGCAATTTAATAAACTGCAGTTCAAAATCCTTTTTCCACTTGCAATTTAATAAACTGCAGGTCAAAATCCTTTTTCCACCTGCAATTTAATAAACTGCAGTTGAAAATCCATTTCCCTTTCCTGTTCGCTCCTGGATTAGCTGCTGGATTAGCTCTTCGATTAACAACTTGCTGGAGGCTATTCAAATTAGCCACACCGTGGGATGTAAGGAGCTCTCTGATTGGTTGGTCAGAC